>NW_006763307.1:0-120357 GCF_000218685.1 Serpula lacrymans var. lacrymans S7.9 | reverse complement strand
ACATTTTTTGATGAGCCATGGACGGCAAAGGATTTTTGGGATATTCAGGTATGTTACATATTTACATGTGGTAGGTAGTATTAAAATGCATATATTTATTATTTATTATTTTAGTCGAAGCTCCCTGAAGGTGCAAAGCCATTTTGTTTCATTTTGTATGCGGACAAGACAAAGTTGTCTTCGTTTGGTTCTACAAAAGGTTATCCGGTTGTTGCACGTTGTGCAAACCTGCCAGTTGATATCCGCAATAGTAGAGGTGTGGGAGGTGGTCGAGTTGTCGGGTGGCTTCCTGTGGTAGATAATGGCTGATATTCAAGATCAGCCAAATGATTACTGATGATATTGGTAGGTGCCAGAAGATGAGGCTCATAAAGGCAAAACAACATTTGCCAACTTCAAGAACATTGTCTGGCATGAGGCATTTTTGAAGATTCTCGAGTCTATTGAACCTCTCTCAAAGACAGGATACTGGCACGAGGACATTATTGATCATATTCAGCGACATCTTTTCCCTATTATGTTGATTTTGTCAGCTGATTACGAGGAACAGTCAGTTGTATGACAATTATTTAATATGCATTTAATTTATATTTATACAATTTCAGGTGCGCAATGGCCTCAACACGAGGGGGAAAGTCCAAATTTCCATGCCCAGTTTGTCTGGTTCCGAAAACAAAACTATCTGACCACAGTCAAAAGTATGATATTCGGACCAGTGTCAAATCTGAGGCTACAGTAAGAAATGCAAATTTTCAGCCAACGGAAGCAGAAAAAGAAGAGATTTTGAAAAGCCAGGGGCTTCGGCCTGTTAATGTGAGTTTTTAACTGGTCAGACTGATACTATTTTACTCATAATTTGGAAGAATGTATTCTGGAAGCTTGGGTACTCTGATGTCCATTGTGCCTTATCTTGGGACCGATTACATGCCCATCATACTGGTTTATGGGGTCATCATCTTTGGAAGGAGCTCATATTCTGGATATATCAGCTTGGCCGGCCAGCTGCAATACAACTTGATGATCAGTATGTACCGGGTATTGGATTAATGTTGATATGTTACTCAGTGAAAGCTAGGTTTAAGAAAATGCCCCGATGGCGTAACTTGAACCATTTTGATAATGTTGTCAGTTTAGAATTTGCAGATGCTACGAAGCATGAAGATATTTCTAAGGTGTGGCACTATCTCCCAATTTTCATGTTTTTTTTTCCGGGCTGAGGCTCTTTTGCCTTAGATGGTTCTGTTTTGCGCTCATAACATTTTTGATGCAGGCTCTAATAAATTGGCATATACTCTCCTACGATGCATTCACCATTACCTTAATGTTGATATGTACACAGCCTTGGAAGTTCATACAACGGAGACTATTGCAGCAGGCAGGGATGCCCTGAAAATCTTTTCTCAGACAATGGATGTACGTTGTAATTTCTGAGCTATATTATCTTATCAAGTCAATTGTAACTCATTCTTTGATATTTAGGAATATATCAAGGCTATTGAAGGAACCCGCGAGAAGGACAAGGACTGGAACTTCCCAAAAAAACACACTAACATCCATGTTTTCGATGACATTGAAGCCAAAGGTGTTACCCGAAATTATAATACTAAGCCGAATGAACAGCTACATGGGCCTCTCAAAGATTCATATCAGCTGCGAACAAATTTCAAAGATGTTGCCGAGCAGGTGAGTACTGCAATTTACGCACTGGCATGCACATGCCAGGACGACAAGTACCTAATCTTGTTTGGATATTGTTATAAGATTCTCCGTGCAGATCACTGGTGCTACGTGTCAAAATATATTCGCCAGAACATCACAGCATTTGACGATAGCCTAAGACCTGACCCAACAATACAAGATGTCAACGATGTGGATGATATTACAAATGCTAGTGGTCCCGTTAACGACGGAACTGGTCATGTTTTGCTGGGCTCAATACGCCCTTCAGTGACATTTCAGGCCCTGGAGCAGCTGCAGAAAGATGATGTTGCATTTAATGGATTTCGCATAAAGCTTGCTAATTTTTTGAATAATTTCCTCCCATCTATCAATGTTCCACTGCCTGGGGGCAGACATATCAAACTTAGCACGGCAGACAAGGTTCGCAACTGCTACTACTCAGGCTTTAGATTTGGTTTACACTTTACCTTGACAGATCACCGAGTATCGGTTTCTGAAAGTTAACTACGAATCTTTTGTCGACTGGCGGCAATATACGGACTATTTGCAATGCAGTCCGAAGTTCTACAACCACCCACATTATGACTGTGTCCTGCTCCAAACGACAAATGGGGCGATTTTTGCTCGCCTAGTGTTCGTCTTCACATGCAGCGTTGACAATGCCACCTATTTATTGGCGCTGGTTCAGCCTTATGATGCTCCAACAGGCCAGCGCAGACGCAAAGATAAAGATTTACAGCTTTGGAGGCTTCGTTCAAAGCTGCGCTCTGCAACTGAAATCGTTCCTGTTCGGTCTATCATCCGTGGTGCAGCATTGGCACAAGACTACGATAATCCTGGAGATTTCTTTGTCATAGATACTATTGACACTGACTGGTTCTTACGGATAAAAAAGATCTGGAATGGATCACTTCATTCATAATAGACTAAGCAATGACTGTGATTATTTGACGACAGCCCTTATGATATTTACAGTATAATATTATTATATGTATGTGGACTTCCACAAATCCGACCTTCTTGATGCTGATTCAGATGCTGATGTCGTACCTGAGAAATCGGTCTTGCAGTCGCAGCCAATAATATCTTCCCCGTTCAAGTGAGTATTGTTGTAGGCGTCTCGTGATTTTGTATAACTAATAGTCTATTAGGTCAGCGCATTGTGTAACAGCGTTAGTGGTACTGTTAGTCCATGGGTCGCCCTTGATTCCAGCAACGACACCGGCCCCAACTCTCAATATCATGATTTCCGTGCCTGGACTAATGATTCCCACCCTGACTGGTACTTTGAAAGTATGACGATGATGCGTTGGAAAAACTGAGTCGGATATATTGGCTACACTCCCCAGGAAATCGGTAACTTCGCAAGCTCGGGCAAGTCGATAGGTATTTACAACAACCTCATCTACGACTTGACTTCGTACACCAATAACGGTCCCGCAATACACCCTCCTAATGGCGAACAAGCACCTGAGCAACTGGATAACCTCAACATCGATAGCGCCATTTTAGAATGTCAAAGTCTGTTTGCGCAACTTGTTTTTGATGGGCATGGTGGACCACCGTGAATCCCCTCAATGTCAATTCTCATTGTACCTCCTCATCTCCCTTTCCGCTGTCATGGTCGCCATAATTGCATTCAAATTCATAGCATCTCTCAATTTTGGTTCTCCTCGTGCACCTGAAGACCACAACAAGTCTGTTATCTGTCAGGTTCCTTGTTATACGAACCCGATGGAACTGGAGATGTACCACCAGATCAAAAATGTCATTGGAGTGAACCCTACTTTCTACAAGTATATTTTCACTGTTGATGCCGATACAGTGGAACCTCTTTCCGTCAACCGTTTGATTTCTGCGTAAGTATCAGTGCTGAATATGCGATATACCCAAGTTCACAAAGTTTTGCAGGATGATTCACGACAAGAAGGTTCTCGGTGTTTGTGGAGAGACGGAGCTTACTAACGCCAAGCAGTCTATCATCACTATGATGCAGGTTAGTCTTTTTTATTATATTCTCTCCTATAACTTAATTTTCTGATGCACTTCGTAGGTGTATGAATACTTCATTTCTCATCATATGGCGAAAGTGTTCGAGAGTCTTTTCGGTTCCGTCACTTGTCTTCCCGGTTGTTTCACGCTTTACCGTCTTAGGACGCCCGATACACACAAGCCTCTCTTGATCTCGAATCAAATGGTCCAAGACTATTCTGAAAATCGTGTTGACACTCTGCATATGAAGAACTTGTTGCATTTGGGAGAAGATCGTTATCTCAGATTGCGCTTTATCTCCTACTATGGGGTGAGGCAGCCCCAGTTCGCTTCGTCCCTGGATGCTAACACTTTATCTAGTAATATCTTCACGTAAAAGCAGAACCATATTGTCCGAGTCATTGCACGGTGCATAAACAACGTGTCAGTAAAATTTTGCTTTCTATCCCCCACCACCTTGTCCAGGATCTACGACATGGCTCGAGGCTCCTCATCTGATTCAGAAAACACAGATTCAGATCGAGTGTTGTCAAACGAGTCTGATAGTGGCAATGAGAACAGAACATCTCTCACCAATCCATTTTTGAGGGATGATGCATCTCTTACGGAGTACAAGGAGGTGAGTGAAATACTGAAATTATAGAGCTAGTAAATTCTGACCTTCAAGCTTGTACTGTATGGACTGTGACAGGCTGTAAAAGCAATACAACTCCAGATGGCCGAACTCCGTAGTGAAAACAGGGAATTGAAGAGGGCCAATGCAATAATGAAGTCAAATCAACCAAAACGTCGAACCAACGCAGTGCCAAAGGAGATCTCGACTCACGATGTAGAAATAGCTAGGCAGGCCAAAAAGTATGGGATCATGGTTGACATGCACGTGAATACCTCGTTTTTCAGAAAGCAGCGGCCAGATGGCCCATGCCCAGATTCAGAGGAGCGCTATGCATCACCACTTGCGGAGGAACAGGCACAAATCATTGAGATATACGAGTTCATTCCCGAGCATCTTCATTGCTTGATGAGAGAAAGTCATCACTTCGGAAACATAGTACGTCCATGCATCAGGTATTAATCTACGACTGTTTTTGTCTCTAATCAAATGATCTATCAGTTCTCGAAGAAGCTTTGTAATGGCCGCTCGGATATATTACACAAAATAAGAACGAAAGCAGGCATCATCTACGATCTACCAGAGCATGTTTTCGAAACGACTTTCGACAGGTCAACAGTGCCGGAACTGAGAGCATTGCTGGGTGTAGACGATAACAGGAAGGATGCCAAATATCCTATGTTCCCACCGGTACTCTTCCCAAACTTCAAGGTTGATATGAAATATATCTTCGGAAACCCAATCATTGCAAAAGTATGAAATAACAGTAACTTCAATACCACACGCTCACGTCTTTCCAGATACTCAAAGTCGCTTTCCGTGGACCTAACTCTCTCTCGGGTGGTCAAGGTGGTGGTAAGAGTAATGCAAATGCATGGCATGTTACCTGCAATACACCAGGTTCTCTGGCATGGGGTGCTGTTGCTGTATGTACCTTTTTACTATCTAGTCAGACCATTTCTTGACATTTTCATTCTGTGCTACAGGCCGTGTTTTGGCTTCACCTGACGACGAATTCCCACATGATGGGAAAGGCGCAATATCCCACATACAGTATTTTGATATGTTTCGTGCCTACAAACAAATCCTTGTGAAGAAAGGTGGCACTAGACGTATTAAGGAAACGTACCGGATGTTCAATGCTTACATTTTCTCCTTGAGCAAGGTACTGGCTGTAGTTCCAAAAGTGCATGAGGACTACACAGACCAAATTGAGCTGGCACTGGCAGCATTAGATGTTCAAAGTGATGACGATTCTGAAATTGGCGGCAATAATGAGTTATTAAATCCAGCTCAGCTTGCAGTCAACCATGCACCGGTTTCCAATGTCGCTCTGTCAACTTTGGGTTCCCACGCAATCAATAGCACCACGCCCTTAAATCCAGATGCAGCCGTCGTTTCACTGGCAGAGGGTGGGATCGAGTCGGGATTGACAGAAGGGTTGGTAGAAGAGAGGACCGGTGAAACATCAAAGTCAAAGAAGAGAAAGGATAAAGGAAAGTCAAACCATTCTCAGACAAATACTGTCAGTGAAACTAGTACTAGGCGTTCTCGTCGTGCAGGTCTTTAACCAATCTCGTTAACTTGTGAATTAGTTTTGTTATGTCTGTCGTTTTTTACCGTCTCAAAGTGACTTATTATTTTCTGTGTGCACAGAAGAATTCATCATCATGTAATTAGTACAGGCGGCATAGTATACAACGGCTCTGTGGTGTAGCTGTAAGTATCAAAAAAAACTCTCGGTTGCAATAGCAGTTGCAACTGGGTTCAGCGGCTTTCCAGTTCGAACCCTGGGCATGTAAAGGAATTGTTGTAATTAGTTTTTGCGTCTTGCAGCATCAAAGGGTATAGCCTTGCAGAGGATTAGTAATCACATCTCAATAAGGTTGCATTATTAAGCGCAATCACTGTGATTAGATTGCAACTGACGACTCTATTCTGACAACTAATTATAACTCGTGGTTGCTATTTCAGTACTGCAATGCATTGTAACTATTTTTTAAAATCTCCGACATACTCAAAACCTGTTGACGCACTTGACAAACTCGAATTTACGATGGGACGTACTGGAAAGAAGGCCGCACGGGCCAAACTGCAGAGAACCTCAGCCCAGGGCAAGTTCATATCTGGGCCAACCCAGTGTGACGGCGAATCAGACTACGAAGATTCTGGCAGTGACAGTGATGCCAGTGTGTCATCGACTGGTTCTCTCACAGTTGCAAGGCAGTTGTATGCGAAAAAGTTTTCTGTGCAACAGAACCCAATGAAGGTGAGCAACATGGTAATTCACCATAAAAAGTTTTGATTGAAAATTTGACAGTGCAAGCAGCCCGTGGTGTACACAAAAGATTCTTGAGCAACCTTTTACCGCCATAAAGCACACTGGAAAAAGGCAGTTGAAGACTGTGCGAAGCTCGAGAGATTTGGCTTCTCACGCGACACCACTCTAATGCGCAAGGACACCGTTTACAATCCCGAGACAGAAGATGTTGATGTTGAGGGTTGGTATGACATTGAGGAAGCCATAACTGACATGGATCTGATGGAGTTTTGCATCTCCTGCACTGAATCTGGCCCTATCGAGGATGATGAACTCGATGAACAGGAGCTTCAGGTGTGATCAGTAACCATGGTCCAGTGATTATAAGTGACTTACCAATGCATCGGAACAGAATACCCAAAAGGATCTCGCAGAAGCAGTAGCTGGAGAAGATGAAGATCTTGCCAATGATGAAGCCATGCATACAGCAGAAGTCGAAGCAGCTCGCGAGTGGCTTGTCCTCGATGATGATGACAGTGCTCTGTCCCAAAAAAACATATTCGAGATTGTCAAGACCTGTCTCAAGGAAGTAAAGCGGCTCAAAACAAGTAAAAAAGTCAAAATGATGACTCAACTTACTGCTGTCACCGAGTACGCGAAGCTTCACGAGCGGTATGCTGGCCACCCAAAATGCCAGCGCCCAGCACTCAATGCGAGCTTGGCCATTGCATATCGCATGGGGAAGGGCCCCTACTTTGCCCGCCAAATTCGCGAAAATGCAAGATACCTCCTCAGGCACCAGCGATTGCCGCTGTCACTTCGGAGTGCCCAGAATGGCCAATACATGCTACTGGATGATGAAAATGTCCTGCAGGTAGTTCGTTCCTACCTCGCGGCCCAGGCTATCGGTACCATCACACCCTTTGAGCTTTGCCGCCATGTCAACAACGTCATAATTCCCACATTGGACCTGACAGGGAAGAAAAGCACGATCTGTGAAAGAATAGCCATCAGATGGCTGGGAAAGCTGGGATATCAGTGCCGAGATGTCAAGAAAGGTCTTTATTATGATGGCCATGAAAGGCCTGATGTTGTCGAAGCACGGACCAAGTATTTGGAGGAGATGAAACGGTTAGAGCGGTACGAGCATATTCTGCAATCTCAAAGGAAGACAAACTTACAATTATTGGTCTCAAAGGTTGATGTGCAAATATGACGATGACACGCTTGAGCCAATTCCACCAGAACTTGGTCCAGGCAAAAAGGAGCATGTTGTTGTGATGTTGGATGAATCCATTGTCGGCACAAATGAGTCAGCTCATCGGTGCTGGTTGAAAGAAGGTGAACAGCCTCTCAGGAGGAAAGGGAACGGGCGGGGAGTCCACATCTGTGGTTATATCTGCGAAACAGTTGGCCAACTAAAGTTATCCGACGAGCAAATCACAGAGCAGCTGAAGTTGCTCGAAGATCAGCGTCTAAAGGTGACGGATTCGTGCAAGATAATCTACCCTGGAAAAAACCATGACACGTGGTGGGATCTCCAACAGTTGATGGATCAAACAGTCCACGCAATCGACATTTTCGAATACCTCCATCCCAACAAAGTAGGCATCTGGGTCTTCAATTGCTCATCGGCACACGAGGGACTCGCACATGACGCGTTGAACGTCAACAACATGAATATCAATACCGGCGGCAAACAACGTTCACTACGCACCACAATCATCCCTCTCAACAACCCTCCCCCACTCCCTGGCAAAGATGACACCCGCGGAAGACCCCAGTCTATGGTTTTCCCTGCTGATCACCCCAACGAGGAGCTTCGAAACAAACCTAAAGGCATGCAAGTGGTTCTTCAAGAGCACGAGTCGGTCTGGGATGAGCTGATGAAGAGGTCAAAGGCCGGGAAACCAGTGGGGAAGTGCAAGGAGTGCAAAATGTCGGAGGTGAAGAAAGACGCCGCAAGACGTGTTGCAGAGGCAGAGGCTATGGGCCAAGAGGATGCAGTGCCGGAAGATGATGTCGCGCAGGCTGATCAGCCCGATATTCAACCAGTGAGTGATTGGTGCTGTATGTATCGTGTTCTCTCGTTGCAGGACGACTTTGCAAACGAAAAACCGATGCTACAAAAATACATCGAGGGGCGCGGTCACATTTGCATGTATCTGCCCAAGTTCCATTGCGAACTTAACCCTATCGAAATGCTATGGGGATTTATGAAGTACCGTGAGTCTTTTCACTCTTGTTTAATTCAAATCATTCTTATTCTATTTGTACCAGGCTATCGCAAAGTATCAGATGGCAAGTTCTCGACTGCCAAAGTCCTCGTGCCACAGTGTCTCAACATGTGTGACACAATCACGATCCGACGCTTTTTCTGTAAGACATGGCGCTACATGGACTCATACTCGTGAGTTTCTTCACTTCTATTTTACATATACATCCTTGGTTTAATCATGAGCAACATTCAGGAAAGGACTTGATGCTTATCAGACTGCATTTGCAGTCAAAGTGTTCAAGTCACACCGTAGAGTCGGTCATCCTGCCGAGATTAAGGCTCTCATGAGCCGCCGATAAGGTCCCCGCCCGTTCCTCGATACTTACATGCATGTAATGCTGCATACTCTACCAGAAAGCGACGTTTCGGTACCAATAGTTGTCACAGTCTCAATTTTTGTCGTGATTTTTACTTTGTTTGAATTCATCGCATTTTGTTCAGCATACCTTACAGTAGTATCTAATACAGTCCTATTGCAATAGTTTTCGCAAAAAAACATGGTATTTTCAGCGTGGAATAATGAATGCGCGTCACTGACATTTGAGGCGCCGAAAAAGTGTGTCGTGCACTGTATAACTTTATATACATTTTCAAATACTATAGTGTGGGTAGTCGGAGATTGAGATCCAATACTCAGCTGGGAAGAGGTAGATCCGCAGATAGCAAGCGGGGACCCCCAGTTACCTTTTTTTTACTTTACAAAGAGAACAAGTCAACATGTTGTTGCAACACCTCAATGTCAACACTCTGTTGCACAACATGCGTGCACAGATTTTGAAATTAACCACACAACTTGCTAAGCTTCAGGAAAACCCCCCTGAGGCTACATCTGAACAAAAGTTCAGCAAAAAGGTCAAGATCATTGCTGACCCTGGCGCTTTCGAAGGAGACTGGGCTCGATTTGCCAAATGGTGGGTCAAGCTCCAAATTTGGATCAAAGTGAACTGGGACGTGTTTGCTGATGATTTTGAAATAGCGACAGCGGTGCTGTCAAGGCTCAAAGGACCTGTGGCGGGTCGATACACCCAAGTAAGACTCCAGGAATGCTACACCACGGGTGTGTGGCCTACCTGGGATGATCTCAAAGTCGAGATCAAAAAATACTTCAAACCGCAAGCTGAGCGTGACTGGGCGCATCAGCAAATCTGTACCTTCAAACAAGGAATGCTACACCACGGGTGTGTGGCCTACCTGGGATGATCTCAAAGTCGAGATCAAAAAATACTTCAAACCGCAAGCTGAGCGTGACTGGGCGCATCAGCAAATCTGTACCTTCAAACAAGGAAACATGAGGACAGATGACTTTGTTACCCGGTTCTTGGCCCTCTCCATCCAAGGGGGTTTGGGAAACAAAACGAACATGCAGTGGAGCTGTTGGAGTGCAATGTGTCACCAGCCATTGCACAACAGCTTTACATACAAGATATGCAGAGCAAAAACCTTGCAGCAGCTGCTGAGGAGGTTCGAAAAATTGGTAGGGCCATAGAGCTCTACGCTATGCAATTTGGTGGTGGGTCCACCACCAAAAACAACTATTCCCAGAGGCGCCCTGGGTCATCAAACCAACATAATCATTCTCATGGGTTCAAGCTGTTTGGGCTGCAACCAGGGCAGGGAGCCCCTATGGATATTGTAACAACCAAGATTTACTCTGGCGCACACAGGAACACACTATAAGGAAGATGATGAGGGAGTGGTTACCCCTTAGAATTCAGAGAGTTAGTTGGTATACAACAGGAGGACTTGCTGAGGAGTCTCCTGGATCTATTGGGGTTTATATACTACTACATGGTTTGTTTGTACATGTGTACTATACAGTTGATAGATACAGTGGCTGATGATGTCATGGGGCCTAGCCCGTATGACCAGCTCCACTGTGTGAGAGAGTTGTGTCCAAAATAAGAAAGGCAACACGGCGCGGGAAAGGGGAAGTGCCGCGTGGCACCATGTATAAAAGCTATAGTACAAGGTTAAAGCGGAGAAATAAAAGTAAAGGGAAGGTCCAAAAATTGTGTTATTGTAACAGATATCGGTGTGGTCCAGGGCGGACAGATGTGCAGATTCAAAGAGAACTGCTACAATTGCGGCCAAGAGGGACACATGTCCCGAAACTGTAGAAACAGGGTGCAGGCCGCCCAACAAAAAAATAACCAAGGGCGCCAGGCGCGCCAATAAGAATCAGAAAAACCAGACAATCGGCTCAATACTCTGGCCGGTCATTTGTACGATGAAATTTGGGCTTTTTTCTATGATCAACAAGTCAACGAGATGAAAGCCCAGGGAAAAGAGTTCGGAGCTTAGGTCACTTGGGTGCCTTTGCTCCTATGAACAATGAAGTAAACCACAACAAGGTGGCCCCTGCTCCGGGGTGTTGCACAAGCAATAAAGGAAAGATGGGGGTGGCTCCCCAATTTGTAAATAAGTTTCTCAATTTGTTATCAGAAGTATGTACTTGTATGCAAAACTGTAACTGTAATATTTATGATACTACTGTTGCACTAGCGTCCCTCTTGGAGCGTGGCCCCGGCGAGACAAACACTATGGTGCTTGATTCTGGTAAATATAAAAATAAAAATATAGAAAATCCTAAAATAGAAAAACATGTTTCTTTTGATACCTCTTCCTCTTCTTCTCTGGAGCCACTTTCCTCGGAAATCCCAAGGCGTGTGTTGATGTGCACGTATTTATTCCAAAAAGAGATCCGTTTAGATGTTGGTGTGGAAAACCTTGCCCGGGGCATAGTACACCCAACCAGCACACTGCTTGATTCAGGCGCTAACAGCATTTTCATAGATCAGGTCTGGGCGGAGCAAATTGGACTCCCCCTTGTAAAATTAGATGTATCTATTCCTGTCTATAACATTGACGGTACACTTAACGCAATGTCATGCACCAAAGTTGATTGGTAGCATGGATAGGTGTCAATAACGAAGCAAATATTCAAAAAGACTCGCCTTTGCGCCACACAGGCACAGTGCCACGTGAAATAACAATCCAGTCACGCTCACCTTTGCTTTTCCATTCGGTACTTTCCGCGTTTCGGCATTTCGGCAAATTTTTGCGTTGCCACTGGCTACACATTGCATTGTGCCCTCGTTTTTGTCATTTCCTTCACTTCCCTTCCTTTGCCTAGCCCCACCATGGGCCCCTTCCTCTCTTTTTTATTTTCACCTGATGGTCGTTTCTGGATCCCCATTCTTATCCACCTTTTCGTCACCTCCACCCTCCTCCTCCTCATCTTATTTGCTCCCCCACCATTTCTGATGTCACCACTTCCTATCCGCTTCCGTCACCGATCCGTTGACTACCACGTGCCACTGCTGATATCAGCAAAGCCCCAGCGGCCGGTCCAAATAGGGCAACAGGTCCATCTTCATGACGTCGATCTGCCATCATATACTATCAAAACATCGGTCGCTCATCTTGCCTGGTTGGAGCGTGGGTGGGTAGTTTTTGAGCTGGAGAAGGTTCATCCCCTTGTGTCACCCATGTTTATTGCTGTCCCATTCACTTGGGTACACTTATCATTTGTCCATTGTCTTCGCTACAGCTACACCTACCACACCCTGCCTGGGACTCACTTGTTCCAAATTGGAACTACTCCTCTCCCTCCCTCGTTTGATCAGGTGGTCCAACACAACCAGTCCATTGGTAAGGCCATGGAACTGTCGGATTTGGACTAGGTGGTGGACCGGTGGCTCCAGTTTCTTTTTCTTCAGCAGAACATTCATTTACAGTGCGATTATTTTTGATTTTTGAATCATTTTTATGGACACATATTTTTTAGAATGCCTGACTGACAATAAAGGAACTATGTTGATACTGATAGTGTTTTTCCTTGCCCTTTTTTTACTCCATCTTCCCATGACATCATGATTTTCCTGCTCTCTTTTTGCTATTGGACTTTACTTTATGGCTGTACAAACCTGTGACATTACTCACAGCATTCATTGTTCTATCCCTTTCTTTTCCTTTTTTTGACAATCTTATCCTGTACTACCTACACAAGATTTGTCAGCATACATTCCTTCCTTCATGTTCTTTCTCATTCTTTTTGCACAGCTATACTGTGCACAGCCTATTTTTCTTTTTACTATATAAACCCCTGTATTTTACCTTGTAAAAAAAAAAACAAGAACTCCAATCCAGACTTCTTCTCTAATCTCAAGTTCACTACTCTCTGCTACTTGTGATCCAGTGTGGTCACAACACTTCCCACTGCTACCACTGTTAATTGCTGTCATCGTCACTTCCCACTTTTGAAGTCATTGTTATCCCTTTCGATTAGAGTCCTTCTGAGCACTACAGTTTGTGCGTCAGGAGCCTGCTATCACTGGGAACCTCGTCATATTGTCGTTCTCAAACCTACCTTGTGCTACGATTAGCATGGTAGTGTTCGTCTATACTCGCCACAAAGCCCCTATCTTTCTATATTCCAACTATCCCTCCTCCTCAAAACCCACACCCATACATCTCTGGGTTTTACTTTGAAGGATCCTCATACATACCACCCCACGAACAACCAGAGCACCCACTGTTCTAGGAGGCAAAGCTTATAAACAAGTTCTGTGGAATCTGGGAGGATTGTGTGTTAGTTTGTTTTTGTGTGTGGTTTTCTAACAACAGTTCTCATCATCGACAGTGCCAGAGTAACTAACTCTTGGTTGTTACAAATGGCTTTATCACTGTCTGAACCTGAGGTGTCTTGCAACACATGTTCTGAATGTAAAGCTACCAAAGTCAAGATCCAGTATTAGACAATAATGTTAGTTTTGGTGATTCTGCACCTTTGTGCTACCTATATATTTTCATTCCTTTCTCTATCTATTCTTCTATCATTCACTATTGATTGTGTTCTCTATTATTTCGCCTTTGTGGCTGCTTTGTTTACCTTTGTTTACAAAACTTTGGACAGTACTGCAGAGTCCAATGCTTCCTATTCTCTAGTTACTCACATTGGACTCTAGGTACTGTATACCTGTCATACTCTCTAATAATAAAGTTACTCACATTGGACTCTAGTTCCAGTCCCTGATTGCTCTCAGCAAGTGGCTAGACACTTCCTTCAAGCTTTGTTCTTAATAAATAATTAGTTCACTTACTACAGAATCCATTCCCAGCATACTCCTGTACAAACAAAGCACAATCATGTATCTGTTTCAACATGCTTGAAACTATAGGGCATCGCATTTCATTGATGACAGGTTCTGCAGCGTCCAAGAAGTCAAGTATATTGTATATTCGAGAGAAAATACAGCATACCCTGAGATTCAAAGATACACTTCAAACTTGTCATAAGAGACAAACTTGCACCAGGTGCAGCAATGAACAACTTTCTGCACTGACCATCAGCATGGTATGCCTGTCCAGGCTGAGGATGAAAATAGTGCTATCCTGACCCATCAACCACAACAGTCATGTCTGAATAGACCGAATAAACGAATCTGACTGTCCTGACTGGGTTTGGAATGTCATTGTAAGAGCATGTACGGGAATAAAATTTACCAAAACCATGGCTATGATTTTTGATACGCCGAGTGGCTGACGGAGTGTGCCGAATTTCATTTCTGGCGCCGAATGTGCATGGGGTGAAGGGCACATGCCTCGAGGAGATGGGAGTAAAGATAGCTACTAGTCATCGTGCAAAACAGCTGCATCAATGGTGCAAAGAACCTCCCCAAGACACTCTAAGGTCACTCAACGATACCCTCTGCGTTCCCTAAGGATGTCTGGCCTCAATAAACCTACAGATACAACTACAACCACTTCACAGAAGAGAAAGAAGGCGCCGAAGTGCATCTGGACAGAAAGCGACACCAAAAAATTGGTTGAACTTGCTGAGGAGCATGTTGGCCTGCTTGGAGAGGGTGGGGGGTATAAGCCTCAGTTCTATAACATGGCTGAGGGCATTCTGGCTCCTTTAACAACAAAAGGAGCCACCAAAACAGCCGACTCAATCCGTAACAAATGGTTCAGTGTTAGTAGTAGAAGTACATTTTAAAGCTTCATTGCTAACTGCTATTTAAGCTAAAGAAGGAACTTAGTTGTGTAGATCAGTTGATGAACACTTCCGGGCTTGGATTTGACGTACAATGTGGACTGAAGATTACTAATGCAAACAGGCACATTTGGGATGCTTTCCTCAAAGTGAGCATCTTTATCCTTAGCAGGTATGGGACGGGCTTACCTTTTTTTTTGCAGAGCAAGTCGAAAGATGTTAAGTCAACCTACAACCGGTTAGCTTCGGATGGGTGGAGGTGGTATAACTCGATCACAGCTATTCTACCAAGCCGGGCAAAAGGGACTCACATTTTCCGTGCATCTCAAGCACAATCTGCAAAGATCAGTTCAGCGAGTAAAGACAGGATGGATGTGGATGCTGAAGGCAATGATGGAGGGGAGGATGGAGAGGATGAGGATGGAGAGGACAAAGGTGATGAAGAGGGTGCGGAAAGAGAGGCAATTGAAACAGAGGCGGTTGTTAGCGCCAGAAAAGACAAGGGAAAGAGTGGGAGTGAATCCGGCACCTTGTATGTGTCATCTATCCACTCCAAACCTACTAGCGCATCTGTCAGCATCACGTCCTCCGGAAAACGCAAGTATTCAGCCATTGATAGTACCTCTGTAATCTCTGCCACCCCAGGCAAAGCCCCACATTCTTCTGGCGCCGCTGCAATCAATGGTGTGAAGGAACAGATGCAGAGGATGGCGGATAACAAGGAACAGCGCGATACCAAGCGCGATGACTTCAGGTACCGTTTCCTGAACATTGTAGAGAGTGCTTTCACTGGCAGTGTATCCGGTGGTGGATCTTCAAACATTGCTTCGTCTTTGTCTTCTCGACACATTGAGCCTTTGAACACAAGGAGTCAGGCCATTAGAATGGCTGGGCAGATTGAGACACAGCTCAATGACAAGCAAAAAGTTGCATTCATTGATATGCTCCGTGCAGATAATGTGCTGATAGGCGATTACCTCGATATGGCCACACAGGACAAAAATCTTCGCATAATGTGGGTGGATAAGCTGTTGAAGGACTTTGCTGCGTTTCCGTCCAACTAGGTCTGTCATTGTCTGTCGTTGTCTTTATCTTTTGTTATAACTTGCTGTATCCCTGCTCAAATGTAAACTATATACGTTGATGTGGAAATAGAATCAATTTTGCTGTGAACTTATGAGAAAACAAATGAATACCGGCACCCTAGCTACTCTGTAAATAATTGGCCTCTTGTCCTCAGCTCTCGACAATACGATGCCCACATTCTCTCTGCAATCTGATCACGACGCGAATTAACTCCAAGCCGGTCTGGCTCAGTTGTTGGCCCTTCTGTGAGGGAGCCAGTGCTCTCCAGGGTTGAGGTAGTACTTGCTTCGGGGAACGTATCAATATCTTCAGGATCATGAGTTCGGATGTAGTTGTGTACCATGCAAAGTGCTGATGGTACACGGGCTTGAATGTCCATATCAAATTCAGGGGGGCAGACAAGGATTTGAAACCGGCGCTTGAAAACTCCGAAGATTTGCTCGATGCAGCAGTGAGCTTGAGCATGCCGCAAATTGAAGAGCTCTTCCTTGCTCTTTGGCCTAGTTATAATGTTAGAATAGCTAGACATATCACGAATAGACTCACCTAAGTCCAACACGGCCCCATTTGGCCAAATGATAATGTTCCCCTCGATAAGGAACAAAGGGTTCAGGGCAAGACCCAAAACCAGTGTCCGCCAGGTAATATTTACCTGGGGGGACACGTAGATCATGCTGCCAAGCATCATTGTATATGGCTGCATCGGCAGCAGAGCCCTCCCACCCTGTAAGCATGTAGAGAAACCGTAAATCAAAGGAGCAGCATGCCAGACAATTCTGGGTGACTGCTCCCTTGCAGTTTCTTGACAGATGGCGCTCAGACGACTTTGGGGCACATGCAATGTGCGTACCATCAATGGCGCCAATAGCACCTGAAAAAAATGGAAATAGCTTTGGGTTGTTTTGAATTTCGGGTGGAATGGAATCATTGGCGGAGGGTAAGTGTACATAGTCGGTGTATATAGGTGCTGATGAAAATGCGAATAAAATCTCCTTGAAATACCTGTAAAATGGTGAAAAGCTGGTGCATTAGTAGATAAAACTTTACTCACTTTGAAAGGGTGTCATTTGCATGCTGGAAACGCTCGCCAACATGCTTGAGAGTGAGCCCTGTGACGCACATATACAGGAAGACACCCAGCTTCTCATGTAAGGTGACATGTTTGGAATTGGTATGGCCTGCTCGCCTCAACACCCTGATCAGCCCTTCAAATACATGCTTATTTACACCTAGCTCACTTTTGATCCTACCCGGATGTCCATTGATCAGCTCTTGGATCCAGCCTTGGCCTGACAACACAGAAGTGTGGTATGGTGTCTTGTCGTACAGCGATTGAGAGTATAACACAATTGATTCGGAGGCGGCGAGTACAGCATGGTCTTCTTCGTCATCATCATCCATTGAGTCCTCATCATCCGACACCAGATACTCCAGTAGCATGAGACGGAGAGCTTTATCATCCATTGCAATATCTCACCCAGGCAAGCGACGATACTACTTCCATGTTTGGATGCGGAATCCCGTTATCAAGGTTAGAGCTCCGACTTAAAAGGACAGCCACCATAGTTACGGGCGGTAATTTTGGGCGCCCAAACCACATCGTTTGGATGTTCCCGTACATGCTCTAAGTGTGCTACTAGTATCCACATTGGGTGTGGCGGGATTGCACAAGTAAAAACCCCACGCCCCTTGAATCCGAGTTAATCAGAAAATTGATCAAAAAAGATCAAATCGATTAAAATCAATAACAGAAATGAGAGCGACTCAAAGTCCTGTTTAACGCTTTGTCTATACTATACACGTTGGAGAACAGTGGTCAATGCAGACCAGGTATCTTGACCCGAAGCGTGCCAGCGCGGCAACCCGAAGTCCGAGTCCGAGTCTGGCTAGGTATAATGTACGTGTGTGACTGTTTGTGAAGAGTCCGTGTTCGGCCCCGCCTTTTAAACTGATTATTCTCTCAGATGGCCGACATTTCAGACGGGTACGTTCGCTCCTTCCACTCCAGAGCCGGATAGTCCACTCTCATTCACTAATAGCGTCGTTCGAAGTAAACGCTGAAATATTTTCAGGAGCCTGAAAAAAAGAAAGGTGGATATTTGTAAGCGTCTGAAGCTGAAATAATTACCAGAAAGGGTCGGGTATAGATGAATTCATTTTTTCCAAAGAATTCATGGGGCTAACTCCGCCTGAAATTCCGATGCGTGTTATCGAACTGACCAGACACAGCTATTAGTCTCTTTACGCCCACGCTATGTCTCGCTCTACTCAACCTGCCGACGACTACAACGATGATCTTGATGATATTGATGAATTTGACGAGAATGGGATGCCTGGAGGCCCCCTGACCATTAAGTGGACGTCGGAACGTACAGATCGTCTCCTGGATTGGTTGGAACAAAATGTTCAGAAACGACATCTGCTCTTCTCCGACTCTCAGGAAGATGCCAACAAAGAGAGTAGGAAGAAGGGTCAGGCAAAGTCGAGCAAGGTTACGATACATGGGGAGATAGCTCAGTTTGTATTCAGTGGAGATAGGGATCCAGTCATACGCAGCACTCTCAAAGCCAATCCAGGAAGGTTTGCAAAAGCTGTCGATAACCACATTGCCTCGTACGTTGTCCCTCACATCTATTCAAGTCAGGCCAACTCATAACTTTCTGTTCAGACTCAAGAAAAAATACCGTCAATCTTGTACAACGCTGGGTCATACTGGAGCTGGTCTCACTTTTGACCAACTAGAAGGGAACCCCGACTACAAAGGACCAATTGGTGCGTTCCTACGTTAGTTCAGGTTGCCTTTTCCTTTGAGTAGCACAAACCACTGACTATTTGCATTATTTATAGGCGTGATCACTACAAAATTCAAGATCTTCAACCGTCTGCATGGCTTTTGGCGGAAAATCCCCAACTATAATCCGTTCACAACATCGTCAGATCCAGACCAGGATCACGAGGCGCAGGCATTCGATATGTTGTTCCCAAACAAGCGTAGCCGGAGTCGAGCTGACCATCATGCAGCAAGTGAACCCGCAATGCAGGTCCACAATCAGCTACCTCAACAACCTCTCCCCCAGAGCCATGGGTATGAGGATTATCAGCATTTCCAGAATGACAACTTTGTCCACCAACCGTTCAATCAATTCGCTCAGTTCAGTCAAATCCCTCCGCATATCAACCATCACAGTAGTTCTCTCGCCAATTCTGGCATGGTATCTTCAGCTTCTTCCTTGCCAAACAATTCATCACTACCTTCGCTACCGTCTATCGCAACTGATCCTAGTTTTTTTGACTCAAACGCTGCCAGCCTTTTCCCAGGAGCATACCATCAATCCCTTTCTTCACTTTTCCAGACAAACCATTCCTCCCACTCTTTCGGTTCTTCATTTGACGATATGCAGCCTCGAGGTCTCCAAGGTTTAGAAGTCGGACATCTACAAGTGCGTGATGTACCATTTCAAGATATACCCTTCCAGCTTCCAAGTTCTCCTGTCTCTGGATCCGTGTCTGGACACTCTGGTTTCTTTATGAACCAGGCTCCCGCTTCTCCCGGCTCGGGCCACTCCAGCTTCTACGCAAGCGTACCTCCAGGCTCTCCGTCCTCTGGCCAGTCTGGCTTCAGTGCAAATCCTAGCGCGAACCTCATTCCTCTCTCACCTAACCCTGGCTTCTTTGCGAACCTTCCCCCGTCTTCTCCCGTTTCTCGCTTGGCCTCACCTCCTCCCCCTGTCCCATCTAAGCTTACTGAAACTGCGCCCGCAAAGATTGTCAAATCGGGAAAACGGTCATCTGCTGTGACCGTCAGAGAGACACTCCGGGCCCAGTTAGCAACATCGTCAGGCAACGAAGTGAGCACAGAGCGTCTTATCACCACAGACAGAAGGGTCAGTACAAAGGACGCTGGGACCCCACAGTCTGCAAAGGTGGACGACAGGCCACGTAAGCAACCACGATCTCATATTGAGGACAATGTGTCCTTGATGCAGAAGGTGATGGAGCCTGTTGCGCACGCTATGCAAGGACAGCAAAGCCTTGCACAGGAGGCACTCCAAGTTAAGGGAGGTAAGGTAGCCGCGAGGCATGCGAAGTACACGGCCATAGCAGAACGTGCACGCAGTGACAGGCGGTCGAAAGATAAGAAGCCACTGTGTTGGAACACGAACAGTTCAAGGAGAAGCTGCAGTTAGTTAACAGAAGTCAGGTACAAAGGGGACGAGACAGCGACACACGAGAGACATGTTTGAATGAATTCAAACTCATCCAAGCCGTCAAGGATATCCCTGGTGTGGATAGTAGCATCATCTCTTCCCTTCTCGCCAACAACTCTACCTCGCCTGCTCCCTCTTCACTGGTGTCCAATTTCTTTGAGCAGTCGATTTCTGGCCCTGTTGCTTCCTCTTCCACTTCCGTATCCACCTCTGCTTTCAATTCTCGTGCATTGGACAATTATAAAGATTATAGCGGTGATGATGACGCTGATGATGACGCTGATGACAATGAAGACTCAATGGCAGTTGATGGGGGGTTGTACGAGTGAATTCATACTATCGTGCTTGTTCTGAATCATCGCTATCTCTGTACTATCTTATTTTTTGTATGTTTGTTGAGCAATCATAGTGTTGTGGTATTTGTGAACAAAGTATTACATTCAATGTTTACAGGTTCAGTCTACATAAAGATGACTAGAAAAAAGTCCCAGCATTAAACGATGACGAAGTAACTGACCCTCGGGTATATTCACCCCATCAACGACACGAGGTGCTTCTGGCAACTCACAGGCAACGGCTATATCATCAGGTACATCCTCGGAAGCTTCGCCCTGATTGTCATCTCGCCCATCATGGTTGTCAAACCCGCCATCATCATTCCACCTTTCAGCACTGTTGTCGCCTTCTATAAGAATCACCAAGTTGTGCAAAATAAAACATGAACGTAGCCACATAACAGCCCACTGATGCCTCTGGTGTGAACTGATTTGTATCCTGAGTTCTCGCAGAGATTGAAATCGGCCCTTGAGTAAGCCGATTGCATGCTCCGATCGGATCCGAATACGCGAGAGGTAGTAGTTATAGTGGCGCTCGCTTTGCGTAAGGTTACCATTTGTGGGACGCTTAAACGGCGCCACACACCATTTTTGGAGGGGGTATGCCGAGTCTGCCCACAGCCACTCGCCTTCGTCTAGAAATGCTGTGTGATCGCGAAAAATCTGAGTGCTTTCAAATGCATAGGAGTCGTGGACGCTGCCCGTATGGCCCAGACCGTAGTCAACTATCCGTAGATTGTGCGGCAAGATAACGATCTGGGATTAATTAGTCAATATCTGTATGTAATATTTGTGATCGGGACAACGCACCTGAGCGTTTAATGAGTAATTTGATGAACGATCGTACCAGGCCTCGCCAAAATGGCTTGGCTTTTGGAACAGCGGGAATGTTGTCCCATCTACTGAAAGCCAGCCGTTTTGCCATGATGGGCAGACCTTTGACCCTGCATAAGCTTTAGCTTTTATTTTTTCCTCATTTGTTGGTTTGCACATAACCATGTCATGCAGGGAAATGAGCGCGACAACCACCCGCTTAGTCGATAGCACTACTGTGCCGGCTGATACTCCAGCCCATTCGGCTACATCATCGCATGACGCAGCATTCCCGTAATGTCCGGCCCGAACAAGAAAGATGGCGAGCTGGAGGGAAACAGCATACTGGGGGTTGTTGGACTCGTTATGAAATATTGGGTGGTTCTCGATCAGGGTCACGATTGCATCAAAAGTTGCCGGAAGCACGCGGAGCTTACGCGAGAAATGGCGGGTGTCGTTATGGCGAGCCCACTCAAGCAAGCCAAGTTGGGGCTGCCGAAATGCAGGTGCTTTGGGAAAAAAAACCCTGGTCTCTTCCACCGTTTTGTGTAGCATCATGTATACTACGGATGTGACCTGCATAAGTGTGAGCTGAGTGATTGGATGTGATTGATACCCCATATCCTCGGCATCGTTGTCCTCACCACCCTCCGACTCTCGATCAGATTCTCGATCCGACTCGCCTATGCCGTCAGACCCACCGCTAAGCGATAAGCTATCCAAATCGAGCCCCAACCCCAACTCTGATCCCACATTGGAGCTAACCGAGTCGCTGGAGTCGGAATCACTTGATGATGACGTTGAAAGGCCGATAGACAACTGGGCCGGTTGTTTCAGGGAAGCTAGCAAGTTGTTAAGTAGCGTCGTTTGTGAGTTGATGAATAAACTGTCGAGAGCATTGAGATGCTGATCACGGATTGTAGGACGGTGTCGACTCATAGTTACGATGGATTTGTGGGGGGGAGGCTCAATCTGATCTGATTTTTTATATATACAACCTTTGTAGTCTGACTTTGTATATCTGATCGAGAATTCATCTATACCCGACCCTTTCTGGTAATTATTTCAGCTTCAGACGCTTACAAATATCCACTTTTCTTTTTTTCAGGCTCCTGAAAATATTTCAGCGTTTACTTCGAACGACGCTAATATTACATTTTCTCTACAAGTGACATTCGACGTCCTGCGTCGCTCACCTCACACGGCCACTCCACGTACTCACAGGCGGCGTCCACTCGCTACATACTTGCTGACATGTCTCCTCTCGAACCCCCCTCAGCCCCTTTCGCAACCATAGACCGCCCCGCCTCTGACAGATCCTCAAATGCCTCCTACTCCCCCCGCCCAGATTCCACCTTTTCTCAAAAGGACATCTCCCTCAGCGTCAACTACCTTCCCTCCAAATTCTCCTCTACTCTCCTCTCTCCTCGCGCGAGGAAGAGAAAGGGTAAGGGTGTAGATGCTCTTATCCCGAAAAGGGGCGGTGGAAGGGAGGCGTTCAAGTCGAGCGAGGCTAGGATGCCCGCAGAAGGCGACGAGGACTATGACGGTGTTACTGGTAAATGGTTTGGTGGCAAAGAAGGTGGTCACACCAAGCCCAGGCTGCGATGGAATAAATTCAAATGGGCCCTCTTCATTGCCAACGTATTCGTAAGTTGTCACCCGTCCGTTCCACCGTCTCCTCATTGTTTACTGTTGTCTCTGCAGCTCTCTGCCTATGCCCTGTGTGGTCTAATCTTCTGCCTCTGCACTTGGTTCGACGTCTTTGAACGTGCAGACATCGTCCGTGTTGGCAATCGCACAGAGCTCATCATCTCCACTACAGCAGCAGCTCTCGCCGTCGTCACCTCCTTAATCGGTTGGGCCGGTATTCTTCTCAACAATCGCTCCTTCCTTGCCGTTTACACTTTCCTCCTCTGGATTTGCTTCGCTCTCCTCGTCACACCTGGCTACCTCACGTACAAACAGCGCACATTTAACCTCGAGGGAAAGGTCAACTCGCAATGGTCTCGCGACCTCGGCGCCGAAGGACGTCTTAGAATCCAGAATAGGCTACATTGCTGCGGTTACTTCTCGCCGTTTGTTGAAGCGACCGTGAGCCAAACGTGTTATGCGAGGAGTATCCTGCCCGGCTGCAAGCAGCCGTATCTTAACTTTGAGCGTCACGTGTTGACACTGTGGTACACCATCGCATTCGCGCTCGTACCCCTCCAAATCGCCATCATCGTTGCGGGTTTGTTGTGCTCGAACCATGTGACGTACAGGTTTGGAAAAGGCATGATGCCCAAAGCTTACAGACTAAGCATGAACAGTATGGCCGTCATCATGGACAACTACGCCAAGTCAGTTTCCTTTCTCGTCTTTGCTTCTATTTGATATCCTCTTACCTAATCCCTTTCTTGCTAGCCAACTCGCCGAACAGTATGGCTCAGACGTGGCTTCTGATGTGATGACCCGCTCGCGATCGAACCTCCAGCTCGACACGCTGCCGTACTCTCCCATCACGCCTACGGGAGGCTCACCGTTCAACACTGGGGCGACGAACACGATGTTTGGGGGCTCGCAGTACGACTCGCTTGCACGGAGGGCGCCTGATACACCTTCATGATCTTCTTGTCTCTTTCTCTGAGTGGAATAGATGAGGGGAGGAAGAAAGGTTGACGTCGGTTGACCCTTGAGAGTTATGGACCTTTTTTACACACGCACATACCGCATCGCCTACTTGCCGTGCTATATTTACTCATCGTACACTTTCCGTTATTCCTATACGATTGCTCACTGCTACGTACTAACTCAACTACCCTCACCACACAGCACACTTGCTACGATACTCATCTTTTATTTTTTTACTCGAGGTCGTTTGTTGCAGCTCTTGTTTAGGGCGGTGTCCGTTCATTTTGAATTTGAATTTGATTGCTTGCTAATTTTCTTCCCTCGATGAATCGAAATTGTTTTTTGAATGGACACTTGAGCAGGCAAGCTTACGATGGACGCACAAGGGTAAACCTGACATGGAAGAAATCCTCTTTTTAACATCAACCTCAAGTTGAGAACACACTTGGAAAATTTGTATTCTCTATATAGTGTACATATTATATTCTATCCATATGACTGGGGTGTATAATATTTAAAAGAAGTTTGAATAATATGCAGTTTGCAAAGAGTTTTGTTCGACTCCACGACAAAAAATCAATTCATATTGTATTATCCATGCAAGGTACATATTACCATATTTTTTGGCAAGAACAAACATGTTTAGCAAGGATAAAATAAGGGAACATGTCAGTTGAATTCTGACCATATGTATGCGAGAATATGCTTTGGACTGCCAACTGATGGCCTCTCCATATATTTCATCAACTCTCCTGTAAGCTAGTGCTGGACAAAAACACCCTCCAGGGGGATCCTTGCATCCCATTGAGCCCACTTGCTGCATGGGAATGGTTTTCAGCAAGGAAGGCAAGCCAAAATACATCACAACTCTAAGCCCATTCCTGTGAATGAGTAGGCAGGGTTACAAGCCACAATTGAACCTTTTTTGTAAAACACCATCCAGTGTGCCTGTTTGGAATAGTCAAAGGACTGGGGAAGAAGGAGGAAGGGGATACGGATGAAATTGTTCGGGTTTGATCTAAATAAGATAAGAGCTCAGAACTCGTAGATGAGTCTGAGGATATATTCAAGTAAGTACCTAGATAAGATAAGAGCTATAGTAATGATTAGCTAGGTATTCGAAGGGGGGGAAATAAGGGTCTCACCTCAGAACTCGTAGATGAGTCTGAGGTGCTACATGGCGACCAGGCCAATTTATAAGTAAGACGGAACCAAAAATTTTACTGATGGGATATATTGGTGCGCAGACCACCTTAACTTATACTCCTTCCTTTCTAGGCGCTTTGTGACTGCTTGCCCTCACACCTCAATCCTCTACATCTAACAATGGATGTCCAAGCCACCATCTGAAAGTACATCTTCATCATCACTTATCTGAAAAGGCATCTTAGCAGATTGTAGGTTGGAGATTGGTTTGAACAACATGAAAATAGAGAAAGAAGGAAGGAATAAGCACTTATGTTGTCTGAGTATAACAAATGTTCTGACCTGCATACATCTGTTACGATAACACAATTTTCGGACCTTTCCTTTATTTTCTTTCTCCGCTTTAACCTTGTACTTTAGCTTTCACATATGGTGCCACGCGGCACTTCCCCTTTTTGTCCAAACTCCTCTTTCTCGCGCCACATTGCCTTTCTTCTTATTTTAGACACAACTCTCTCACACAGTGGAGCTGGCCATGCGGGCTAGGCCCCATGACATCATCAGCCACTGTCTCTATCAACTGTATAGTACACATGTACAAACAAACCTGTAGTAGTATATATACCCCAATAGATCCAGGAGACTCCTCAGCGAGTCCTCCTGTTGTATACCAACAAACTCTCTGCAGCTTAAGGGGTAAACACTCCATCATCATCATCTTCTTTATAGTGTGTTCTTGTGTGCATCAGAGTAACTAACTCTTGGTTGTTACACTCAATCCTTCTAAAAGTATTTTTTAGCGGGATAATGACCCCAAGCACACCTGAAGGAAGGTCAAGGACTGGCTAGAGGAATAAGCATTTGATGCTATGGTTTGGCCTGCACAGTCTCCTAACCTAAATCCTATTGAACATCTCAACAGGAAGCTTGCAGGGTATGAAAATCCCTTTAATGTGATTCATGAATTGTGGGAAAGAACTCAAGTGGAGTAGAAGAAGATACCAGTTGAGGAGTGCCAGAAACTAATTGAAAATATGCGTAGAAAGATTCAGGCAGTGTTTAGGGCAAAATGAGGCTATAAAAAGTACTGATAATATCCAAATACTTTTTTCAATTCAAAAGTGAAAAAAGCCTTTCCATGGTGTTGCTGTTTTAAATCAACCATATCTCCATAGCATGTGAACCAAATCACATGACCTATGGGGCAATTTTATAGCCAAGGGTATGTATTATTTATAATTCCACCAAAGCTAAATGTAATACTCAAGCTATTTGATAGTATGCTTCATGCATGACACCCAGAGTCAACATGGAAAGGGTTTTTGGAGTCATTGTAAATGGGTTGGTACACACATATAACTGTCCAAATCAAGCTACATGGGCCAGGTGTGGCCATGAATGTTTGTATAGTAGAATAATGTATCTCTTCCTTCCTTTACTAACAATAGGACCCCACCTAATTGAGTTCATTTTTTTGGCTTCCTTTAGCCTTGACTTATTATAGTTCCTACAACCACGCAGTGCATGTTACAATTGATGTACCAGTACCTACTTACGCTTCACCTTTTTCGTACTTTTACTTTTATTTTTCCAAGTCACATGACCAGTCATGTGATCATTTACTTTACTTTACATTTTCGGACTTTTCATAGTCACATGCTAAACATTGGACTTTAAACTTTATTTACAACTGTACAGTACCTCATGTATTTTAGTATATATATAGGAGCAATACATGGGGAAGGACGCAGCGAGTCCTCCTGTTGTCTACCAACAACTAACTTGTTGAATCCTAATGGGTAACCATTCCCACCTCTTCCTCTTCTTTTGAGTGTTGTTTTCATTGTGCTCCAGTGCCCAAAACTATGCCTTGTTGGTGTTGTCACAGTGCATATATTGGCACAAATTCAAACCCTCAGTTTCCTTCACTCCTCTACAGCCCAAAAAACAGGGCACCACCCTAGCTTAAATTGTTCCCACCCTAGTGCAACTCTGACAGACCCCAAATTAATGATTTACTTGTGTAAGGTAGTATCTGCGCCAACAGACACTAGGTGATTGATGATAAAAATACTGTTTTCCCACATGTTGGGTGGCACACCAGAATACAACCAGGGTGGTGACTGGAGGCCAGGTGTATAGGTCAGCATGAGAGTAACTATACATGGAAGCATTCTTAGTGACTAAGCCTAGAAGTGTCTAAGGTGGGGCTCCTAGGGGGGAGCAGGGTTTAAATGATACATGTCATTGAAAGCTCTGTATAAATAGGTGGAGATGTGAATAGTGTAAGCATATTTCTATGCACTATGACAACATCAACAAGACACAGTCTTGGGGCACTGGAGCACAATGAAAACAACACTCAAAAGAAGAGGAAGAGGTGGGAGTGGTTACCCATTAGGATTCAACAAGTTATTTGTTGGTAGACAACAGGAGGACTTGCTGAGTCCCTCCCCATGTATTGCTCCTGTATATATACTAAAATACATAAGGTACTGTACAGTTGTAAATAAAGTTTAAAGTCCAATGTTTAGCATGTGACCGGTCACATGATGAGTCTAGACGTTTGGTCAGGTGTTGTATCACATGACTTGGTCATGTGACTATGGAAAGTCGAAAATGTAAAGTAAAGTAAGTGCAAAAAAAGTAAGTGTAAGTAGGTACTGGTATATTAATTGTAACATGCACTCAGTTTATCATTATCATAATACAGCTTTTCATTTTGAGCCTATGCTAATATTTCAAACACTAGATAATTCATCTACAGTACGATCTTTTACTCTGTAGTCATGGGAAAGTATTTCCTTATTGGGATTCAAATATTCGGACTTTTCCTTCATTACTTTTATGCCCGTTCTAAGGATAGTTACACCTCAGTTTGTATTGCACAAAACTGAGGTTAGTGGATACTGTAAGGACCATTTACTTTTTCTTATCTCTTCGCTTTTATGTCTTGGTTTTCAAACACTTTTCCTGTTACACCTCTGGCCTTAGGGCTGGAGGTGTCATTTGCCATTCTCCTAATCATTTCCCTATTGGGTTTTCTTAACCATTGATGCCACTTCATATCACAGATCAGAGACTGGGTAGTACTCCCAGCCAGCCAGCACAATGGGTAAGGACTAGTAGTTGAGATCTTGCCAACCAGCTCCAAGTCCCATTAGTGTTATAATACACAATTTTCAGACCTTTAACTTTCTTGTGTAGTTTTCACACACTGTGCCATGGGGCACTTTCCATTTTGTTCAAACTCCACTTTCTCGCACTGCGCTGCTTTTCTTTATTCTTAGCTACAAAATCTCTCACACAGTGGAGCTGGTCACACGGGCTGTGCCCTATGACATCATCAGCCACTGCTCCCATTAACTGTATAGTACACATGTACAAACAACCTGTAGTAGTATATATACCCCAATAGATCAAGGAGACTCCTCAGTGAGTCCTCCTGTTGTTTACCCACGACTAACTCAGTCCTATCCTAAGGGTAACCACTTCCCTCACTACCTTTATAGCTTTGTCTGAGTTGTGCACCAGAGTAACAAACTCTTGGTTGTTACAATCAGTGCCTGGACATATTAATAGATGCTTTAGTCAGGATTGTACCTCATCATGAGGACATGGTTCCCGAACATGCATGACAAGCACCTATTATTAGCATACACTCTCACCTGCTGATTAATCTTTGAAGTTGTAAAATAGCTGCTCTTTTCTTATTGGTCAGTTCTATCCTCAGACCACTTTTCCATTATTCTTCTTTTGGTCTGAGGGATAGACAATTAGCTATAAAAACCCTACATACCCATGTATAAGTTCTTTAGCTTTTTATTACTTGAATAACCTGCTTTACTCCTCATCAAAACCCTTGAGTTTACTCTCAGTCTTTTACCTGCTATAATCTCTAGCATCTATTGACCTCAGAACTCATTGTACCTCTTACTCCCTGCAAGTGCAGCCAGAGACAGGTGTTGTTTTGTTATAGTATAAAATGTTGCCTCACAGATACAGCCATTTTCATACCCTCATTTACTTATTGTGCTTCAGTATTTGGTTTCTTAAAACTCTTAGAGGTTATGAGCCCACAAGATATCACAGATTCTTCCCTAACAACAGGCACCATATTGGCATCAGGCGTGGTCAAACTTGACAAAAAGGGAATGAACTGGGCCACATATAAGGAAACTATGTTGGCTAATATAGACGCAAGAGGACTTTATTGTCATCTTGAAGGCCTAGTTGCAAAGCCGGAAGAATTCACCTACCATGGTGATGGCTCAGTAACTAAAGCAGATAGTACTACAGCTACCAAAAAAGATATCTTGAGCAACAAAGAATTATGCAACACATTTTGCAGAAGAGAAGCTGCCACAAAATATCAAATAGTCACTACCATTCCATCCACAGTTCATGTCTGTATGCGAGCAAATGTTACGATAACGCATTTTTGGACCTTGAATTTTCATTCTCCTCTATAACCTTTTACTGTGGTTTTCACACTCCATGCTATGCGGCACTTTCCCTTTTGTTTAAACTCCATTTTCTCGCGCTGCACTGCCTTTCTTTCTATTTTAGATACAAGTCTCTCATGCAGTGGAGCTGGTCACATGGGCTGCGCCCTCTGACATCATCAGCCACTGCCTTCATCAACTGTATAGTATATATGTACAAACAAACCTGTAGTAGTATATATACCCCAATAGATCAAGGAGACTCCTCAGCGAGTCCTCCTGTTGTATCCTCACAACTAACTTGTTGAAGCTTAAAGGGTAACCACTCCCTCATCATTTATCTCAATAGTTGGTTCTAGTTGTGGGTCAGAGTAACAAACTCTTGGTTGTTACAGCAAATGGAGGCAACCAAGCTGCTGCTCTATTATGGAAGGGACTATGTGGTTACTACAAATCCAGAAGCAAAGTCGTCATAATGGACACTAGAAGAAAGCTACAGAATCTTAAATGCAGAGAGAAAGATGATGTGAAGACCCACATAGACAAAATGCTCCATTTCCACATGCTTCTTGCAGACATGGGAGGCCCAGTTTCAGATGATGACTTTGTCTCCATGGTGATCACATCACTCCCATCATCCTATAGAAGCTTCCTATCATCTTTAACAGTAACCTATGAAACACTTGGTAAACCTTTTCTACCTGATGTTCTTGTCACCTGAATCTACAACAAATATGCTCAACAAACTGCCATGTCAAGACCTGACAATAGCAAAGCTTTGAACTCAGCCCTATCAGCTCATTCAGAACAAAGACATAAAACCCAAACCTGCTACAACTGTGGCAAAATTAGACCAGCTTTGGTGCTCCCCGGGGTGGCACAATCTTGATGGGATGGTCAAGAGCGGTGACAAGAGCCCTTGGCGCTTCTGGCTCTGAGGCCACTGGCTTACGGGACTTGCTCCCCAGGCTTGTGTTGTTGTCCCAGACGCACTTGTACTTTTCCCGGCTGCACTTGTTGCAGGATGTCCTCCACTTCTTTGTCTGCTTACTCCTGCTGATGGTGAAGGCAGACTTGTCCAGCCTGCACCGCTTGCACCCCTCCTCCATGCTCTTCCTCTGCAGATCCTCTACACCCCTGGTAATCTCTATTGTAACAACCAAGAGTTAGTTACTCTGGCACACACAAGAACACACTATAAAGGTAGTGAATAGGGAGTGGTTACCCCTTAGACTGCAGAGAGTTTGTTGGTTAACAACAGGAGGACTCGCTGAGGAGTCTCCTGGATCTATTGGGGTATATATACTAATACAGAGTGTTTATACTTATGTACTGTACAGTTGATAAAGTCAGTGGCTGATGATGTCATGGGGCCTAGCCCGCATGATCAGCTCCACTGTGTGAGAGAGTTGTATCTAAAATAAGAAAAAGGCAACACGGCACGAGAAAGAGGAGTTTGAACAAAAGGGGAAGTGCTGCGTGGCACCATGTGTGAAAGCTAAAGTATACAAGGTTAAAGCGGAGAATAAAAATGAAGGAAAGGTCTGAAAATTGTGTTATCGTAACACTTCCCCCCTTCTAAGGCTCGACTTCCAGGCGAGACCAAATATCGGAGGTGGTAGTTAAATTTTCGGGCATGGGTTGAAAAAGGGAATTAAAAAGTTTTGAGTCCATGCCTCTAAGCTTCCTAGGAGCTGAGGGGTTCTTAGAATAAAATTTGTGAATAGCATCGCGGGAATTGTCCAGATGGGCTTCTGGTTCCCACGTTCTGTCCTCGTCTCCATAGCCCTTCCATAGGACTAGGAACTCTAATTTGCCACGCTTCAAGCATGCATCCACCACTCGTTCAACTTCGAACTCTTCTTCACCTTCCTGGGTGACTACAACTGGTCCGGGCCGGTCTACACACTGTCCTGGCAGCGGCCCTTTGTAGGGTTTCACACGGCTAATGTTGACTGTGGGTACTACCCTCATTCGTTTTGGGAGTTCCAGCTCCACTGCATTGGGTTTGACTTCCTTAATCCGGTAAGGGCCAATCCACTTTTCGGTCAGTTTTCTAGACTGTCGATCTTTTAATTTTAAGTGGTCAGTATCTAACCAAACCAGGTCGCCGACCTTTTAGTCAGGGGCCTTAGAGCGTCTGCACTCTGCCCTGTCTTTCATTTGCTCTGCAGTTTTAAATAGCGCCTTGCGCGTTTCGTCCAAGACAGACTTCATGTCTTTGGCCATGTTCCCAGCAGCCTCGTTCTTGCTTTTACCAGGTTCTACACCCATTCTGGGGAGGTACAATCTAGTAACCTCAAATGGTGCCTTTCCTATAGCCGACAACTGTTTGATATTATAGAAGAACTATCTTTAGCCACTTGGCCCAATCTGTCTGCCTGTCATTAATAAATATCCGGAGATATTGTTTCAACTCCTGGTTGAGTCTCTCCGTTTGTCCATCAGTCTGCGGATGGAACACCGTTGATAATTTAGGTTTGATACCCAGCATCCGGCATAACTCTTTTGTAAATTTGCTAGCAAATTGTGGCCCTCTATTGGAGACAACCGTTTCTGGTAACCCATGGATAGACCATACAAAATCTTTAAATAAATCTGCCGTACCAGCGGCAGTAATGGTTTTGTTGGTGGGAATGAATACTACTTCTTTGGAGAAGCGATCTACTACCACCATTACTGAATCATACCCATTCGGCTCGGGCAGATCCGTTGTGAAATCAACCAATATATCCTGCCAGGGACCAGCTGGTATCGGATTCGGCATAAGTTTACTGGCCGGCGGTTGATGAGAATTCTTAGCCATGGCACACCTCAGGCAGGATTTTACGTATTCCTGTACGTCTTTTACCATGCCAGGCCACATATAGTTTCTGGAGATCAACTCCATTGTTTGTTGCCACCCAGGGTGCCCAGCCACTGGAGTGTCATGATGTCTATCTATTGCCTTGATCCTTGCGGACTCAGGCACATAGATTTTGTTTTTAAAATGGAAGAGCCCATCTTCCCATAAATAGTTTTCATTGCCGTCAAGGCGCGCCTTCTCTTCTGAGGAGATGTCTTTCTTGAAGACTTCCAGAAGATCAGAATCCTGCCCGATTCTAACATTGGCAACCCTTGATTGGTCTATCAAGGTAACACCTTTGTTGTCATCTTCGATGCCGTTGGCATGATCCTCTCTTCTGGACAAAGTGTCCGCTTTCCCCATAGAGCTTCCAGGCTTATGAATTAATTTATAATTAAACCTTGACAAGTATACCGCGTAGCGGGCCTGTCTTCGGTTCAAGTCTCAGGCCGTCATAAAATACTCCAGATTCTTATGATCGGTCCAAATTTCAAATTGGTGTCTAGCACCTTCTAAGTAGTGCCGCCAGTGCTTTAAGGCTCTAATGATGGCCAGCATCTCTTTGTCGTAAATTTGATAGTTGCGCTCTGTAGGCGACAAACTATGTGATAAATAGGCACAAGGCCTCCAAAGATCGTCAGGGCATTTAATTGACAGAACAGCCCCAGTAGCAAAATCAGAAGAGTCGGTTTCCAACCGGAACTCTTTGTCTAATTCTGGAAATGCTAATATGGGCGCTGTTGTAAACACCTGTTTAAGCTTATCAAAAGCTTCTTGTTCTTTGGTGCCCCAGTGCCAAACAATATCCTTTTTAGTGAGATCGTTCAACGGTCTTGTGATTTTTGCGAAGATTTTGATAAACCTTCGGTAGAAATTTCCTAAGCCAAGGAAGGCCCTAACTCCTTTTACGCGAGTAGGTTTTGGCCAGTCCAATATGGCTTGAACTTTCTCAGGATCCATCCTGATTCCGTTCTGGCCTATGATCATACCGAGGAAGTCTACTTCCTTCACTTTAAAATTACATTTTTTGGGTTTGACGAATAGGTCCCATTCCTGTAAGCGTTGAAGGACTTCTTGCACAATCCTGTCATGCTCAGCCTCATCGTCCGACTTCGTAAATATCAATAAATTGTCAATGTAAATGATGACACAGTTTTCCATATCCGCAAAGATCTCGTTCATCATGCTCTGGAAGGTTGCCGGTGAGTTGGTCAACCCAAAGAACATAACAAGGGGTTCAAAGGATCCTCGGTGGCACGTGAACGCGGCCTTCCAAGCTTCTGCTTCTTTGATTCGTACATTATTGTACCCCCATCTGAGATCCATCTTTGTCAAGATCTTGGCACCAGCCAATTTGTCTACTAGCTGACTGATCAAAGGCAGCGGATACGCATTTTTAACTGTGTGCTCATTCATGTAACGATAGTCCATAATCATACGCTTCTTACCATCCTTTTTAGGAATGAAGAACACCGGGGACGTCATAGGGCTTTTAGAAGGTCTGATGTAACCCTTCCTAAGCTGTTCGTCTATGAAACTTGATACCTCATCTCTTTCTGCACTTCCCCTTTTCTTCAAACTCCTCTTTCTTGCGCCGCGTTGCCTTCTTCTTATTTTAGATACAACTCTCTCACACAGTGGAGCTGATCATGCGGGCTAGGCCCCATGACATCATCAGCCACTGACTTTATCAACTGTACAGTACATAAGTATAAACACTCTGTATTAGTATATATACCCCAATAGATCCAGGAGACTCCTCAGTGAGTCCTCCTATTGTTAACCAACAAACTCTCTGCAGTCTAAGGGGTAACCACTCCCTATTCACTACCTTTATAGTGTGTTCCTGTGTGTGCCAGAGTAACTAACTCTTGGTTGTTACATTAGGACTCACTCTTCTACTCTCTCGCACGTTGTGCAAAAAGTCCCACTGGGCACCCGGACTCCAGGGTGAAGGAGATTTGGTTATTGGTTGGGAATATCCCGCATAGCAGATAGGTGCGCTCTTCATGACGGCCTTGTAGTGCTTTGGGAGAAGAAACAAAACCTTTGATACGCGGCCCCCAGCATTAAGGGGAGTACTTAGCTCAGCAGTCGGTGTGGAACCACTGTTGATTAGAATTTACATACAAAACTTCACTTTCTCTTTCCTCTGACCAGGCCGGGCACTTGCCTCCGCCAGTCTGGAGAAGGGTTGACAGCTTAACAAGCGGACCACCCCCTGACAACCGTTCGGACCAGGGTTTAATACTATAACTTTTATATAAATTTTCAAAATACTATAGTGTGGGTAGTCAGAGATTGAGATCCGATACTCAGCTGGGAAGAGGTAGATCCGCAGATAGCAAGCGGGGACCCCCAGTTACGTTTTTTTTATTACTTTACAAAGAGAACAAGTTGACATGTTGTCGCAACCAGATATCAATGCCCTGCTGCACAACATGTGTGTGCAGATTCAGGCATTGACCACTCAACTCGCTGAGCTGTAGGCAAATCCCCTGCGGCAAACCCCTCGGTAGAGAAAAAGTTCAACAAGAAAGTTGAAGTCGTCGCTGACCCTGGTGCCTCCGAAGGAGACAGAGCGCAATTTGCTGAATGGTGGATCAAACTCCAGATTTGGGTTAAGGCAAACTGGGATGCATTTGCCAATGACTTTGAGGTAGCCACTGCGGTGCTATCTCAACTAAAAGGACCTGTGGTGGGTCAATACGCCCAAGTTAGATTACAGGAGTGCTACACCGCGGGAGTGTGGCCAACCTGGGACGATCTCAAGAAAGAGATCGAAAAATATTTTAAACCACAGGCTGAGCGTGACTGGGCATGTCAGCAAATGTGCTCCTTCAAACAAGGAAACATGAGGACGGATGATTACGTTACCCGGTTCCTGGCCCTCTCCATCCAAGGAGGGCTTGGAAATGAACATGCAGTAGAACTGCTGGAGCGCAATGTGAACCCCCGCATTGCAGAACAGATCTACTTGCAGGATACAAGAAACAAAAACCTGGCCCTGGCGGCTGAGGAAGTACAATGAATCGGTAGAGCCATGGAGCTTTACCAAATGCACCAAGGTGGCGGGTCCACCACCAAAAACAACACATCCCAGAGGCGCCCTGGGTCATCAAACCATCAAAACCATTCTCACGGGTTCAAGCCGTTCGGGCTGCAACCAGGGCAGGGAGCCCCTTTGGATATTGGCGCGGTCCAAGGAGGACAGATGCGCAGATTCCAAGGGAACTGCTATAATTGCGGCCAAGAGGGACACATGTCCTGAGACTGCAGAAAAGGAGTGCAGGCCGCTCAACAAAAAAATAACCAAGGGCGCCAGGCGCGTCAATTAGAGTCCGAGAAACTGGACAATTGGCTTCAGACTCTGACCGGTCATTCGTACGACGAAATCCGGGCCTTCTTCTACGATCAGCAGGCTGCTGAAATGAAGGCTCAGGGAAAAGAGTTCAGAGCTTAGGTCACTTGGGTGCCTTCGCTCCTATGAACAATAAAGTAAACCACAACAAGGTGGCCCCTGCTCCGGGGTGTTGCACGAGCAATAAAGGAAAGACGGGGATGGCTTCCCAATTTGTAAATAGATTTTTAAATTTGTTATCTGAAGTATGTACTTGTATAAAACATTGTGACTGTAAAATTAATGATACTACCGCTGCACCAGCGTCTCCCTTGGAGCGTGGCCCCGGCGAGACAAACACTAGGGTGCTTGATTCTGGTAAAAATAAAATAGAAAAACATGTAACTTTCAATACCCCTTTTTCTTCGCTGGAGCCACCCTTTCCCGATATCCCAAGGCGTGTGTTGATGCACACATATTTATTCCAAAAGGAGATCTGTTTACACGTTGGTGTGGAAAACCTTGCCCGGGGCATAGTACACCCAACCAGCGCACTGCTTGATTCAGGCGCTAACGGAATCTTCATAGATCAGGCCTGGGCAGAGCAAATTGGACTCCCCCTTCTAAAATTAGATGTATCTATTCCCGTCTATAATGTTGATGGTACGCTTAACGCGGGTGGCTGCATCACGCACAAATGTTCTTTTGTTGTCGAATACCAAGGACACAGAGAACGAGTCACCGCTGAAGCTACCCAACTAGGGAAGATTAATTTAATCTTGGGCTGGACCTGGCTATTTAAACACAACCCTGAGATCAACTGGCAGACAGGGGTTGTCACATTGTCACATTGCCCTCAGGAGTGTGTGAACTTGGGTAAACCAACTCATGTCCGTCACAATGAGCGTCTTGAAAAGATAAACGCTGGTCACGTTTATAAGCTCAGATCTTTAGAAAAGATCGACGATGACGATGATGAGGTAAAACCCGAAGAAGAGATTAAGAGGCTGTTACCTCCCAAGTACCATGACTTCTGGAAAGTCTTTTCTAAACATAAATCAGAACGCTTCCCAGAGGCTAAGCCTTGGGACCATGCTATAGATTTGAAGGACACCTTCAAACCGAGAAAAGGACACATGATACCACTCTCTGCTCCAGAAAGAGATGAGGTATCAAGTTTCATAGACGAACAGCTTAGGAAGGGTTACATCAGACCTTCTAAAAGCCCTATGACGTCCCCAGTGTTCTTCATTCCTAAAAAGGATGGTAAGAAGCGTATGATTATGGACTATCGTTACGTGAATGAGCACACGGTTAAAAATGTGTATCCGCTGCCTTTGATCAGTCAACTAGTAGACAAATTGGCTGGTGCCAAAATCTTGACAAAGATGGATCTCAGATGGGGGTACAATAATGTACGAATCAAAGAAACTGACCCTTGGAAGGCCGCGTTCACGTGCCACCAAGGATCCTTTGAACCCCTTAATAGGACTAAGTGAAACTCAGCCGCTGCCCGAGAGGCTATAGAAACGACTTTATTATTTACCTAAGTGAAACTACAATAGATGTTAGTTTAAGGTGATCTCTAATAAATGTAATGTAACATACCTCAGCCGCTGCCCGAGAGGCTATAGAAACGACTGAGGTATTCCTATACTAAACCCCCTACTACTTATAGTCGGAGGTGCTACTTGCTACAGTATAATGACTCCTAGGAGTACAATGGCTGCTTTGGCAGAGACCGGGTTTATCCGGTTTTGTCAAGTAGCTGCTTGACACTCCAATTGACTGAATTCTCTGGCAAAAGAAGATGAAGAATACAGTACTGCTGTGGAAGGCAGCTTGAAACGGGGTGCATAGCGCAGAACAATTTTGAGTGACCCTACGTATGTGTCTTTGTTTGGCATAATCAGCTTTATTAATCAAATTGAGCCCTTGTATCCAGAACCCGGATGATCCTCACACGTACACCACTCATTTACTCAACTCAGTCACTTACAACAACATTTCCGACTCACAGCCCAATATTCGGCCATCCATGCCTAACGTTCATACCAACCCACCACGCTCTGGCGTATATATCGGCTTGGCTCAGATTTAACCCCCTTGTCATTGCTTTCTTCGATGGGTTGACAATTTTATGTTTTTCCTTGGTAGCCCTCAAAACTTTCAACTTGCTTTGAAAAACACGACTCATAGTCATCGCTATTTATCATTCTTCATCCTGGAAGTACTCGTCGCATACTGGAGATGTGACAGCTTTGGTGATGTCACGATCACTTTGGACATTAAAAATTGTTGTACACCATCTACGTCATTTGTCTGATGTGTTGGCCTCTTTTCCAGGAGAGTAACTTGGTGATTCAGAATAGGATATACATACAAAATAAAAATAATTCCAAGCATTTAAATTACCCTCCTAGTAGTCTTTCGTACGAACTTTTTCATCCATTTGATCAGGAAATTTGATCCATCGCTTCAGTACAGGCTTCCAATAAACAGGCATGGTTGTTTCCTGGATTGGCTTGACCTAAACGATCAAGAACTGCTTTCAGGATTGGATCTCTCCTGAACAAAGGCCGTAGTATGATTAGCAGTGTGAAGTGGGGAAGTAAGCAAAATCTCACTGAATTGGACCGTAAGCCACGGTGACGTCGCATTGAACGCTACCAACTGACAACGGCCATCTGGAGATAGTCTTCGTATCCAGAGTAAAGGAGATGAGGGCTTTCGCTTTCACTTTGGGAATCATCACTGAAGCAATAGCTGTGAACCCTGCAGAATTGCTAGGTTCAGAAGGAGCTATCTTAACGGAGACAGGATATTTCAAAGCCATAAGCTTTAGTTGTAAGAGAAGCTGGGAACATGATGACCAGTAGTCCCCGAGGAATTCCACGATCTGAGTTGAGTGATTGTAAGCCAATGTCCTATGACAAGCGGAAAATAGGAAGTTTACCTTGCGAACATTGCAGCCTTCTCCTAATGTTGATACCAACTGTTGGGCTGTGCGCAGCATCAAAGCATTGAGCGCTGGAAATGAATGTTTGGTACTAGTCATTGAACTTTCCACGGGCTCGATCTTTACGGCTTCAAGCAAGGGTTGATGCTTGGCACAAGGTATCGAGACGCGATAGGTAGATGTATAAATGACTTCTAACAAATCGGAGTGGACCTTGGTGATACGCCATTTGTGCAAATCCTGCATTGCTTCAAGTTCATCTAGGGGGACACCTAAGTAACAGTGACTGGATACTATCATACGAAAAATGCACCTTTGAGCCGGTATACTTCGAAGCGAGTGCTGCTCTTCTGAACATGGATGAAACGCTGAAGACTAGCGATTTCGGACGTGGTTTCTTGTTTCTGGGAGTTAATCTCATCGGATTTTTCTCGTAACCGCTGGAGTTTAGCATTGCTTTCATCCACGTCTACACGGAATGCTTCTAGTTCAGCGCTTTATGTGAAAATCAGCAATGCTTCGGGCAAAAACAGATGTTCTTGATCTTACCTTTGCTCGGCAAGGGTGGCCTTCAGCTCATTCAAGTAGTCCTGGTCACTGTTCTCAATCTCCTCCACGAGTTTCTGCTCTTCTTCCAGCTCACGCATGATCTGCTGATATTCATCTCGTAATTGAGGTAGCACTTCCCGTGCCTGACGAGTAACGCCTTCCAGAACTTTTGCATCCTGAGGGAACCATGAAATCATAAATAAGCACATTACTTTTCGAACTTACTGATTCTAGAGCTTTGAAACCGCGTTCAGCTTCCTGGTGCAGCTGCCCTACCCACTGGAGCTTCCAGTCATACCACTCCGATTTAGCTTGTCCGTGGGTATTAACCTTGATTAGTTTCAGTTGGTGGAGTAACGCAGTCCTCCCATCTTGTTCAGCTGCCATGAACTCCCTAAAAAGTTCTGGTGTTATCTTCGCCGCCTCTTCTTCCGCTTCCTCATACAGTTCTTTGATCCTTTCTATCCAAGCCTCCAGATCCTTACTCACGTGTGTATATAGCTCCAGTTGTGGAACATTGACAACTAATCCTATCACATAATCAACTAATGGGATCTCAAAATTCGCAGACGAGTGCCTTGCTGGTCGGAACGTAGAAGGGCGAATGGCAGAGCGAGGAGGAGCGGTGATTTCATCCATAAAACGGATGCCAGTGAGCTCGAGAAATTTCTGGATAGATATCGTAGGTTCTTCCGAATCTTCCTGCTGGATTCCATCTCGCCAATGCTTTGTCGCGTTCATGGTCTCCTGTCTCGATCCAGATCCTTCGCCGAGGCCTGCATGAGCGACGGTATTGGGCGGAGGTCTGGCCGCATGGGAAACATATGTACCCGGTCTAGGGGACTGCGGCAGGGATGATTTCCCAACTACCCGGTGTTCTTCCTCTTGCATACCTTGTCGAACTTCCACTGTACCCCCCTCTGGAGGTAGGTGAGATATTGATGAGGGAGGTACTTGAGAATGGTCCTTCTTACTCGGCGATGGAGGAGCAGTTGTTTTAAGGGATTGTGCGGATACTTCTGATCTACGAGGAAGAGAGGAAAATCTTCTAATAGGACCAACTCTGCTACGTTCCGTGGTTGGTCGATTATCTGTGCTCTCAGCATCGACATTAGATATAGGAGGCTCCATTTGCGAAGAGCTGGTGGGAGGTGTGAACACAGCTGAAAAATCTGGCGGTTGTGGAATGAGTAGCGATTTACGTGGTTGCAGTGGTGGGGTGAATACGGCTGAAGAATCTGGTGGTTGTGGATTGAGCAGCGATTTACGTGGTTGCAATGGTGGGGTGAACACGGCAGGCGAATTGGGAACGATTGAAAGTCGAGGGATGTTTGACCGCGACACAGATTCAGTCTGTTTCGAAGGCTGAGGTGCCGCATCGGCGAAAACGCTCAAACGAGAAGATGTCTGTTGTTGGGCTGGTTCGTCTGGTCCTGTACTCTGCAGGGTATTGGAGGTAGGCGGATCATGGAGAGGAAAAGGAAAAATCTGGGAAGCCGGGTTTGCTAGACCCCCACTTAATATTTCTCCTGTTACATCGTCCATTTGCATGTCTGCTGTATGGCCATCGTCTGTCTCATGGGCTTCTGACATTCGTCTGAGCTGGGTCATGTTGACCGTTTGATCACCATCGGCATCTCTACTTGGATTTTCAAAGCTATCCTCCGTACTTGCAAAACTATTTTCTTGTGAAGGTGCATTCTCTTCGGATTCTCCTGCATCAAGACTAAGTGAAGCACGGACAGCCATCAACCTTGAGAGAGCATCAGTCAACTCCATTCCATCTTCACTGCCTTCCTCGGGGTCAGGAGGAACATAAGGCGTGCTACCAGAATGAGTCACCGAACGGAGAGCCAGCCAGGCATCATTCGGGGGCGCGGGTGGTCGAATGAGTGGGACAGTAAACTCCATGGGCTGAGTATCATCTTGGGCCGAGTTCAAGGAGTGAGATTCGATCGACATTTCTTCGGTGAATGATTGATCACCTTCCATTTCCTGGCTATCATCGTTGGTCGATAACGGGGGCTCAGATGATATATGGCCTAATGGAATGCGAGATGAAGAACCAAGAGACGGTGGACGTGATCGCGAGATATTTTGCGGAATAAATGTAGTTATTTCCATATCCTCCTCTCCATCAATATCGTAGTCATCAAATTCATCCACGATGGCTGATTCGCCCACCCGATCAAAAAATGCAGAAGGTCCGGGAGCGGTATCATCCATGTCCATGTCCATAGACCGCTCACCTCCTTCGCTAAAAGCGATAGATGACCGAATGGAAGCGCGGCGTTGAAATACTCGTGCACCAGGGTAAGCGTTCTCGTCATTTGTTGCTCTCACTGGGGGGTTGGCTTTGTCTGTCTCTGCTGCAGGAGAGGACTGTGGCGAAGCGGTGCTGTTGGTATTTTGCTCCTGCGTTTCGAATAATCGAACATGGGCATGTTCTGCGAAGCTGACTCGTCTGCCTAGTGATTTCCGGCTATATTTGTCGTGGATCTCTGTGCGAGACTCGTTGATGGAATGGAATGATTCCGTGGCCTCTGGTTCATCTGCGAAGTTAAGCGATGCCTTGAGGATACTTTTTCGAGGTGCCTTTTATAGGATAAGTAGAATGCTACGTCTCGTATTAACAAACAAGGGCTACTTACAAGGGATCGACGCGCTTTCGAAGTGGGGCTCAAGCTTTGTCCAGGTGCAATAGAATGAGCACGCCTCCTCCGTCCTGGATGAGCTGGCTGATTCTGGTTTACAACAGCTATAGATTTTCGCCTGCTAGGGGATCCTTTCCCTGTGGCCATAGCTGTACAATAAACTCCTTATACTGATACAGCAGTGGGTCAATGTGAGGAATATCTGTGACTTCAACACCAGCAAAACGCGTTTCACGACATCACGTGACCTGGTATAGCTGTGGCTGTACGGTGGCTATACATTCCCTTACTCTTGTTCTTCACCTTCAAGCTCAAAATTCAAAAAGCTTTCGAACGTAGCGCAGCACTGGACTATGTCAAGTCAAATCAGTCAAGAAGAACAGCTAATTGAGCTACTATTGCATCTCAAGGTAAGCTGTGGCCTTATTTGATTTGTGCTTGTAATAGTTATCACATATGCAGAAAACAACACCAGAGCAGGCGCGCGCCATTCTCTCATCACAACCTCAGATCGCGTATGCTCTGATAGCTCTGATGGTAAAGATAAATGCAGTAGATGTGCAGGTCCTCCAGGTCCGTCTTTTTTTTTCCCTCCCCAAAAACGTTACACCAAAACGTGTTCGCAGAAAACAGTAACTACCTTCTCCGCCGGGGCCCAGCCCCAACCACCGGCACAAATGCAACCCCTGCAACCCGCTCCTGCTATTCCACCGCATCTCTCGCAGTATCGCACTCCGACGCCACAAGCTCATACTCCTCCTCACGCACCGTCGCATACTCCGGCACCTTCACTCTATTCAAATGGGCACGGACGAGGGCCTAGTAGTAATACGTATTCTGGCACAGGATCTTACCCTAGTCCTTCCAACGGGTATGCTGCACCTCCGGCAGGCACGGGAATGGGTGCGGGAATGATCCCCGATGCACTGGCTGCGATACCTGATGAACAGAAAGTCTGTATCATACATTCTATTTCCCTTTCTCCAATTATTCATTGTGTGATCAATCACCCCCATTTTGTCATCTTTAGGCGATGATTATGCGTGTAATAGCCATGACCCCAGAACAGATACATCAGCTCCCTCCGACAGAGCGTGCAAACATTATTCAGCTGGTGTGTACTTCTCCTTTTCCTTGTTCTGGGTCTCGGTGATAATATCAATGCTTAGCGAGCAACCCTTGGTCTTCCGTCGTGAATGGAGGTTTTTCGAGATGTGCAATCTCTCAACTTTCTGATCTCGCCCACCCTTGCTGCCGTAACGACACAAGCATAATTAAGCGAGTTACCTTTCGGCATTGCTCGGTCTATATCCTGAGATGGCCGGTCATGTCTTTATCGCCTTTGTGTCTCTTCATCTAACCCCGCTCATGGGCAAGTTCTGCAGAACGAAGGCCGCCACAATATGTACAAAAAGCTCTGGTACGATATGTCCCTTGTGTCATTGTTTCCGTTTCAACCCGTTATCTCCTTCTGGGGTGTGATCTGTCGGTTCTCAGTGTTGAGTAATCAATCTGCACATTGACAGATGCGACTCTTTCGCTGCATGAAGTGGTCACACGATTAAGGACCTTTCTTCGCTCATGTGGTTTTTTCTGTATTCATCAGCGCGGTCTCGGACTGTTCTAGAAACTCCTGCCATGAATCTTCCCTGGATCGTCCCCAGTGAGACTTTTACGGTGATTGCGGCTGCTGTCAGTGAGTGAGTTCGTGCATTTGATTTTGATGTTGCGCGTGTGGTCAATGAATGGCCACCATATTTAGCTGTGTAAGTGAGATGTCGAATGAAAGGTTATGAAGGTCACATAAAGTCATATTACACGACATTAAATTCTACCGTAATCATCTTTAGCTATAATCTTGCATTATGCCGTCTACAACACAATAACAAAGAAGTGCGATGCTGCGGTGGTACAGGTAAAGAAGGTCCTTACGCCTTCTCGACGAGAGCTTTGAGATCAGCCTTCTTCATGGCGAAAAGATCGTCGCAACCTGAGGTTGATAGAACGTTGAATCAGTGTGATACCAAGATGGTCTAGATTCCACTCACCTCCTACATGCGTTCCATCTAAGTAAATGGTTGTTTATATTAATTACATGCACCGTGAACTTCAAATGAACCGCACAAGACTTACTAACGAAAATATTAGGCACGGAACGTTGTCCGGTCTTTTCTGCTAAATAGTTTTGAATTGCCGAACCATCATCAGTCTCGTCGAGCCTAACAAGATAGAACCCCGAGTCAGTAATTCCGCCACGAATGAGACCAAATTCGTACGTACTCGAGGACATGCGCTGGAACACCGGGATAGTCCTTTACGAAAAGGGCCTTGGCACGAGCGGAATAAGGACACCAAGTCTTAGAGAAGATGGTAACTTTGTTATCGCTGATGGCGGTCTGCAATCAAGTAGCAATTAATCCGTGACCCTTTGATTAATATATGAACGCATTCGACGTCAAAGCTTACCTCGACGAGATCTTTAATAGCCATGATCTTGTTCTGATATTGTGAAGGAGTTGAGGAGGATGCTGCCGTGGTGGAGAACAGATTGGCGGGAACTTTGGAAGAAAGCGCTTTGTAGAGAGAGGAAAGCATTATTGTAAACTGTAGTATTTTGTCAGCAGTGGTGCAATCCGTCGCCAAAGTCAGATGACCCAGTCGCGATCGGGAACTGCTTATTTTTCGGCACGTGGCGGCACCCACCCGACTGTTTACGACGCTTATGGAGGGACAATCATGATTCGTAGCAAATCTCAACTGAAGACGTCTTTTTCAGCATTACGCTATGTCTGTCGTAGCAAAAACAGTATGCAAAGCCTTTGAACGTATAGCTCCACTTCGTCTTGCCGAGTCTTGGGATAATGTTGGTTTGTCGTGTGTCAAGTCTCGCATAGCTTTGCTCATCCATGTTGGTTTTTCTAGGTAGGATTGATACTAGGTGATCACGTTTCGGTTGGTATTTCCAATGGATACTGTTACTGATAGTAATACGCGAAGAATCGCCGTTCAAACGACCCAATGCCAACAGGATCATGTTAACGATCGAGTAAGCATCTTTGTAACCAGCTTGCATGATATGTCGCAGTCCTCACATCATCCAAGTCTGACACCAGCTGTCCTTGCTGAAGCTTTAGCAACGCCAACCGCATTTGTTATAGCTTACCACCCGCCCATTTTCAAGCCTATATCCTCGCTCACACTCTCTTCTCCCTTACAAACATCCATTCTCCTACTTGCCGCTCAAGGTATATCGGTATTCACCCCTCATACTGCCCTTGATTCTGCATGGGAGGGAATAAATGATTGGTTGGCAAAGATCGCAATTGGTGTAACGGAAGGTCGATCTCCGGGTGCAGGTGGAAGTGTGTCAATTCTAGGGGAGATGAAAGGTCCAGATGAGGGTGGATTGGGGAGACTAGTATTACTTGACGAGCCCGTCGAGATCGACGTTTTAATTTCAAGAATCAAACGGCATCTTAACCTTCACCAAGGTTTGCTTTTGCGCTGGTATATCACGTTAATTCCATCTGATGATACACCGTCTTCTAGTGGAAGTAGGATTTCCTGCCACCGCCAAACCGATACGCAGAGTAGCCATCTGTGCTGGTGCTGGAGGCTCGGTTCTAGCCGGCGTGGATGCCGACGTATACTTCACAGGAGAGATGGCTCATGTGTGTCTTATTCTTGTGTCCTAAGCTTCTCGTTCTAATTTCACCCCACAGCACGAGGTTTTAGCCGCTGTTGCTTCCGGGAGATACGTCGTTCTTTGTGAGTCCTTCGAATGGTATTACTCATAAGGGCTTATGAGCTCACCGATGACATAGGTGGACATACTAATACAGAGCGCGGATATCTCCCTGAACTCGCCCCCCGATTATCACGTACAATTTCCGAGCTTATCCAGAGCGGATCCGACATCGACACTGGTTTATCAGAAGACGAAAAGGATCAAATCAGGAACATGAATTTGGAAGTCGTTGTCAGCAAGGCAGATGAGCATCCTCTGAAGTACATGTAGGAAGCTGTACGTTCACGTTGGAGCAGGTTATGTCCCCTAAAACGAGGCTTTCCTTTGTGGTCTGTTAATCGTCTTTAGTGGCATAGGCAATTGAATTGAAGGGATGAATTCTGCCTAGTTGAGTCATGATCGTAAGTCGATCGCGATCTAGTGGGTCCCTATATTACAGCTTGGCAACATCGGGTGACACTGCGAACTGAGCGAATAATTTTCGCTGGATATCGCGAATCCTGTCACGGTGGGGTGAACCCATTTGGCAAAAATCAGACAATTCTCAATGCACTAACTGGTTCGGGTACAGCATCATGTTCTGATTCACACCAGAAGTCCCATCTACAAATTGGTTCCGCTATCACGAACGAGACCCAACGCCTTTGATACCACATCCCGATCTTTCTGAAATGTCAATTTCGCTATTGCTTCCTCAGCATCAAAGAAATACGAATCAAACGCCTCAGACGCCATCTGCGTTCCTTCCCTCTTCTCGCCAATCACACGCGTCAGATACCACCAGATGAACTTCACACCCTTTCTCCCAAGGTCTCTCACGGTAACAGCGAATGGCTCTATCGCATCATCTGCAATCCTCACCACGTCAGTCGCGTCAACATGTGCGACAGGCGCCCGAGTAGGCATATTGCAAGGGAGGATCTCGCACGGATAACCTGTCTCTTCGAATGTCTCTCGTACTGCTGCTACCTCTATCGACTCTCCACGATCCTTGCGTCCTTTGGGAAGGAGCCATTCGTGTTTTCGGCGTTGCCATAAGATGCATATCTGGATGTGACCCGTTTCTGATGCCTTCCTGAATAAGATGGAACCGGCAGAAATGACAAAGTCACTACCGAAATACTGTGTGGTTGGTCTGACTGAGGCTGCCATGTTACTGTACTTTGCTGTAGAGGTTTTAACGCTGCATCGAGATACATAAAGGATGTGTACAGGCTTTCACAGCCAAGTTACTCACCGATTTGGATACAGTGAAACCTCAGTGTCTTTTTCTTTCTCAGCGACACCGATGTCGCAATACAAAAGGCTCTGCTCTGATACGATTAACGGCTACTTACGACTTCCGATCTCTTATCAGTTTATTTGCACAGCAAGATCGATGACGAATGTAGCAACCACGCCGCGGTGTTTTCTCTCAGCGACAGTGACGCCGTGGCGGATGACAACAAGAATTTGGTGATTGTGACGCGATACCTCTTACAGCTTTCGGTTCCTTTGGTACGTTCTTGAATGAATGCTGTCATCATGTATTTTTTCAAATTGTTGATAGTGCCTTCTCTAGGTCTTACCATAACCTTCACCAGCGTCACGGTTCCAGTTATCGAGTTCGAATAAACGCGATACCATCACCTCATAATTTGACTCGGGGCGAAAGTAACAAAGAAGAGTAATATGATCGCTATGTTTGGTCAACCTATGACACCAAGGGCCTTGTTCGCAGAAGTCATGATCGGGGGCACGTTTTCATGATGTCGAGCACTTCGGAAGAGAGTCTGAAATGTACGATGATTGAGCACAACGTCGGAGCCTTGTCACCTATTTGGCCTCGTCGGATATAGAAGGACCAGGGATAGACATCGCGTTAACAACGGATCGCACCTGTTGCAGGGTCTAGCACCAGGCCAGCCTCTCGGTACACGCGTATCTCATACCACAGCAGTCATGAGTTATGTGCGCATGTGCTAATGGACAGGCGTCATACACACCCCAAAAATCGCGCATACACATGGCTGGTTTGAAATACATGTTCCATAAAGTTAGGGTAATTGAATGGTCAACAAGGTTGAGTTTTGTGATATTGGGTGGCAAACTCACCGAAAGTGGTACAGATGGTCCAAAAGTGAGCCCATGATGATGATGTGGTCAGGAACGTTAAGGAACACACGCTGGGCTTGAGAACTCTCCCCCACCTTGTAACACTTCTTTGACGTGTCAATGAGAAGTATGTTCAGAACCGGGGTAATAATGCCTGATATAACTGCGGGGGTGGGGGGCCTGAATAATGAACGCGGATGCACACACAGCTCAATTCCTTGGTTAGCCACGTTAGATAAGATAAACGACCTGCGCTGGTGGCGTGACAACGCGATGATGCGGATAGAAGTGATTATTCTGGGAGTATTGTGGAGTGGAGCTGAAAGAGAAAATAACAAGCGAAGGCTCAGCGCTGATTAAATGAAAAACCATACAATGCGTAAACATTTCACCGGATCTGGAGGTTTTGGTGAGAGTTTGCGGGTTGTACGTACAAAGACATCACCCGTGATTCAATGCGAGAACAAAGAAATACATAACGAAGCGGTGATATCGCTTCGCGGCCAAATGATGGAACCTTCGAAGCGGAAGGGGAGGGGTGAAGAAAGACCTTCTGGGAGGAACAGGAAGAATGAGGTGTGGATGAGTTGATCGACATCGGGTGAACTGGGAAAGCAGGCACCCTGTTCGGTGAGAAGTCACAAGAGAATGGACCAGAATGGATTGATCAGACGTAATATGTCATTTAAATCTTCGAGTTCGAGAAAACAAGCAGATTGAGAGGGAAAAAACAAGGAAATTCCACGAATATAGTTCATTTATAGCATGATCATGATGGCAAGCTCCGGCAGGATGCAAGGGGCAGGGAAGTTACTCCGCGTAGAAAAGAGCACAGCGATACAGGACATTCAGGCGAAATCAATGTCCGAGTCGGCAAGTCGAAACCAGAACTCGGAAGTGAACGTGAGTTTGCGTGAGTGCTTGAATACAGCAGAGGCGTGTTGTTCCAGAAATACTATGCGATCCAAATGCAGGGAAATAGCAGCGCTACGTTAGACCATTTGGACACAAAAAACGTGTCCGACTCCACCTGAGCCACCAGACGGGATAAATGGAATCCGACGGTTGTCATCGTCGATACAGAAAGGAAAGACGTTGTGCGAAACAGGGTTGGTATGATTAATGAGCAGTAAAGGATCGTAGAAGACCGAGAGGTTGGTGGTGTGAGCAAGTTTAGTACTGGTAACGAGTTTGGGCTATGTATGGTACATACGATCAACGCAGGTTGTCAAAAGTCATGTCAGTGGAGCTGGCTGAACTATGGATGCTGTGGCCGTGTCCGAGATTTGCAAGTAGGACAACACTAGTGCTTTTCCAGTAAATAAACGCTAAAAATGCTACCAACGCCCATAACGAGTCTGACTCGGGCATTGAGCGCATTAGAGTACGCCACAATCAAGAAAAGTGGAGAGAGAGGGCGTGATCAAGACGCGCGTTACCAGCATCACGTGAGAGTAGTCACTTACAGTCGCGCCTTTTTCCCACGGTGCCACTCTGGTACAGCTCCAGCGCGCCACTGACACCTTTTCCTCCCAACGACAACCGATAACGTGTCCGCCATGGTCCGCGAAGTAAAATACGAAATCAGCATGCGCCATATTCCAGACATTTCAGACACGAGCCTGTCCTTCCAAATCCCAGAAAACAGCCAGGCTGACTTTCTCTTGGGAGACTCCACGAACGATTTTGATTCACCTTTCTTGCCATCCGCTGGAGATAATGATAGCTTTGCAGCGCTTCCTCATCCAAACCGCCTGCCCTTAACTCTCAGTCAGCTCACGCCAAAGCCAAAGAGCAAGCTACCTCCGCCTTCTAGATCATCGAGTCCGTCGCAATCTCCATCGCCATCGCCAAAGCTTGCTAAAGACGCTATACCATCGGACCTTCCATGCCCTGGAGCTAGCAGTAATAGCAATGTCGCTAGCGAATTAGCATGTCCGAGTAGCGGGCCTACCAGCGAGCACGCAATGTCCGAGGAGCGTTTCGAAAATCTAAGGGCAGAGGTAGAAACACTTTCCAAAGTCTCGAAAAACGGGGACCAAGTGGATCCTGGACCGGATCATAAGCGCGGTCAAATGCTAAAGCCGAGGCCGAAACCTCCTGTGTACACTAATCCAAAGCTGAGATCAAGGATAGTCTCGAAACACGTTAGTCGCATCTATCTCCTTACTGCTTCATTATAGGTACTCACCATCTATCTTTGCCCATCTGGCGTTCATCAGACGGTGGCGGATGGTGGGATAACGAAATCTACAATCCGAGGAAACTTACCTGCTTCTACTCTCTCTCGGAACTCGAACACCGTTTCGTCGCATTCTCAGTCCCATTTTCCCTCACCATCCTCGGTTTCACAACAACCCAACGATGTTACCGAGGAGATAGCACTTCCACACAATCTTAATCACGAACTTGGAGATATCAGCGTCAGTTCCATTGCCAGCACGAGTTCGCGCCTGAGCACCGGAGGTGTGGCTGAACGCCTCGTGTCATATAGCCAGAAGTTGATATCTTCATTCGGGTGAGTCAGCCGGGTCATGTTCTCTGTGTCTATACTCGTACTGATGCCAGGAACATCTCATGTTTCTTCTCTTTTTTTCTTTTCTGTTTGGTCCCCGTGTGGTCTTACATCGGCATTTTTGTCTGTTCTGGCGTTATGGATCGTCCCCGATATACATGTAATCGCACTAACCCGACTGATTAGGCTTTACAGGTCCAGATCAGACATGGCTTCTTCAGAAGACACCAGTGCTGGTAAAACGGAAGTAGCTATCAGCCCTCACTCTTCTCCTATGACCACAGCCAGCCCCTCTTCCCCGTCGGCAACCGGTGGAACTGATAGTCATGATCAATTCAGGCTTTCAGAAATTTCACCGCGAAAGGGTCAGCAGGGTGACTACCATACCAAGCGGATGGCGCGACATGACGACGCTAAAAGCAATCCAAAGCCTCCCTTAGGGACATCTAACAAGCGCGCCGGTGCCGATGACGACGAGGATGCCTTCTCTCGAGATCATGTTCGTAAGAAAGGAAAAATGGTATTTCCGACCGACCTAGCTGAAACGAAACGCGGATCGTCTGATATGGAAATACCGACAAACACACAGGTTTTGCAGCCGTCTACTAACCATAACGCGTCTGCAGACCATGGTTCATTGATCCGGACTGCACGTCTGCCACCCTTGCACCTTCCTCAGGCGCGGACGAAGTACAGACCTAATGCAAATTGCCAGAAGAGAGGCGCGTCCAGGCCAGCGGTTACTCGTTCTACTTCCTCATGCCCGGACAATGGTCAGGTACTTGGTACGATCGCATCGGGCGGCGCGTGTAGGGGAGTCGAACGTAAAGCCGGCCTGGGTAACGGTTCTGCAACCAAGTATGCCGGTCGTTCACGCTTCTTCTCTTCTCATCCCGAGGCGAGGGGGAAAGGTGTTTCCAGTCGCGCTCATGAGAGGCCTGGCCCGTCGTCTAGAGCTGGAGTAATGCCCATGTTCGAGAAACCGGTACGTGATTCATTAACGGACTGCGCGTCTTAAGTGCGCTAACGTGAAAACCTTTCATCATCACGCCCTGTCTCCTATTCAAACATGTCTGTGTTACGTCCCCTTGCGCGCGCGCGCGCGTACATACAAAGACGGTGACGTTACCTCCAACAAACCCAACGAAACCAACTGCGTTTACGTTTCGGGTAGATGCACGGATGGAAGCTAGGAGGACAGAGTTTGAGCAGAAGCTGGCGGTTACGGAGGAGAAGCGCGCTGCCAAGGTGCATGCGCAGCCTCTTCCTGTCCCTGATTTCAAGGCACTGCACATAGCTCAGGAAGCTTCGTTGGCATGCCGTAAAGAGCAAATTGTTCCTATTTTGCCTGCAGGACAAATTGAATTCAGCACTGAACAGCGGGCGAAAGAGAGGGAGAGATTTGATGAGATGATGAAGAGAAAGGAGGAGGAGATGGAGCGGTTGAGAGAGGAGAGGCGGAAGCAGCAGGAGATTGAGCTGGAGAGAGAGATCAAGGAACTGCGAAAGAAGGCTGTACCGAAAGCTCACGAAGTTCCCGAGTGGTATGGTGATATGCCGAAGAGGAAGGGAGGCGGTGTGAAGGGATGATGAGAGAGGGCGCTGTTGGGGTCAGACGTGTGGATTGGAAATGAAGGAGTACGACAAGTTGTTCATGGTGTGCTACCTCGTGTTTTTTACATCATGTCTGCGCGTTATCTTTTTTTCGAAAGTTGTGTGTTGGGCGCAGGCGAGTCTGGTGACTGAGATGGCGAAGGTCATGGCAGAGGTCTATTCCGGGAATATTGGACAGGAGAGAAACGCACGATGGCCGGCAGAAGTGTATCTGGCGTCTAGGGCCCCAATGCAAGGAGTGGAGGCCGATAGTACCGGAACCTTGTTGGGTGTGTCTTGGAGAAGTCAAATGAGGAGAAGAGTCGGGTGCCACAGACCCATTTGGGGGCTGTGCCCAGGAAGGATGTGTTGTGGTGAGAGCGTGATGCCGGTATGGGACCATCTGTATTAGTTGAGTGATGCTGAGATTTAGGAACGAGATCTGGTATCTGTTGGTAGAGTGGCGTTTTCATGGGATCGAAGTGAGACGCTGTGTTGGGATGGGATGGACAAATAAGGATGAAGCGTATGTGAGCGTGCTGATCCAAGCTGTAGAATGGCGTGTCAGTTGGCAAGAGGCAAGTGTTGGTTTGACAGAGGGAGTAGATGGTGGCGAGCGGCAAGAGAAATAGATGAATGATCAAGGTTGCTTTGTAGTGCTAGGGAAGAGGCGGCTTAGCCCAGACGCAGTGCACAGAGGTGATGCACGTTGACAGGCGAGAAGGATGATTGAGGATCTGTGGTGATTTGGTTCCGCTGTTGGCTGAATCAGCGGTGGAGGAGATGTGCCAATGTGGGTGGACAGATATCGATGGGCCATAGCGGGCAGGGACGAGCCCAGGGAGCGGACCAAGGGCACAAAGGCACAGAATCGTCGAGAGCCTTATCGGGCCAGATCCAGCGAAATCTTTTAGTGCGAGTCAAGGTTTGGCACCAATCCAGCCTTTATTGACCTTCCCGATTGGGAACACACACGAGACCTCTTTTGACGCCACAAGATGCTCTCTTTTCTTCGGAGCGTCTGCCTTTCACCACAGGCCGATAACGGAAGGCGACCGGCCAAACACTTAAAAGGTGGAGCATCTCGCTCTCTTTTCTCCAGCTAGCAGCTACACTACATCCTCATCCACAGCCCACCATGCCCTCCACATCGTCTCTCTCCCACTCCTCCACCGGTGCCACCCCCACCCACAACTCGACAGACGACGCAGACGCCTTTGTCAACCCCAGTGCCCCCCAGTGCTGCCACTGCGGCTGGAGGGGAAGCCACTCCCCAAGCTGCCCCTTCCGTAGCGGATGATTCAACCCACCCTCACCTTGTATTTATTCCGTGCTCGTCCGTCTCTCCTTCCCTTCATCTCCATCCCCTGCTTACACCCTCCTTCTGCAGAATCGAGCTTATGTTACTCGTCGTCGCTCATGTTGTCACGATTAATCCCATCGATCGCATTGTTTTGTCGCACTGTACCACCATACAACATATCCCCGCGTGCTTCCATGCATGCTATTACTGCTGCACGGACTCGACCACATCGGGTTCCCTGTCACCCACTGTACGCTGTCCGGAGAGGAGGAAGAGGAGGAGGAGGAGCAGACGTTAATGGGCCGTAGTGCCGGCGGAGGGAGATCTTGGGCGCACACTAGTTACCGCGCAGATATTTGGGAAGCACTGCTCTGTCTTTGTATTGTCTACTATGATCACAGCATTATCGTCATCATTCGTCATTGCTCTCTGTGCTCCTTTCGGTCCGTGCTGACCCGCCCAGTTTTTTGAACGCTGAAACGCATGCAACATGTTCGGACTCTGACCTCCTTGTTCCGCTGACCCTGTGTGGGGAAGAAGAAGTATCGGACAGCATGATCGTCGGAACCTCATCCCGATATTGAACTTGCCACTTTTGGTCCCGAAACACATCTCTTTAGTCCTGATCCTGCAAAAAACAACACATCTCGTCACAAGCCATCGATGCGATCAACAGTCACACCCGTCCTCAACGCTCGGAGCGCTCGGTCCAAGCGGAAAATTCGTATCTCCTTATCTATTCTCTCCTCGACCTTGGTCCACGCGGCACAACCCGGCATCCTTCTCATCTCGGCAGCCCATCTGCCGAGTAGCCGGTAGCTATCTCTCCCCTTCCCCGCGTTCGCAACCGTCCATCACTCCTTCCAATGCAGCCGCCTCAACATTCTGATGAGCTCAACGTCTCCTTCCCCGCAGAACATGTCATGCTCCTCACCCTCACCCGTCCAATCCAGCTCAATGCCATGACCCCCACCATGAACAACGACATAGGTGCCCTTCTCAACTGGTTTGACGACGAACCCAGCCTCTGGTGGCTCAATCAACTCGTCTTTGCTCTTTCGCTAATGGTCCTCTTTTCCAAGGGTCGCAATCGTGACGGGCGAAGGTCGCGCCTTCTGTGCGGGCGCCGACCTCAAAGCGTACGTGTCTGATTTCATCTCTCTTCCTCCTTCATTCACCCACCCCCTGAACATCATTCCAAATATTAAAAATAACAAAACAAACTCGTCATAATAAAATTTATCATCCCACACCCCTACCTCTCTTTTCCAGATGGTACCAAAATCAGAAGAGCGGTCGTTCTACAGAACAAGAGGATTTGGCTGCCTCCGTGCACGGCTTTGGTTCCATCTCCAGGCGGCACACCTCGGTCAAGCCGATCATTGCGGCCGTTAACGGCGGGGCCTATGGTGGAGGCGTCGAAATGATCCTCAACTGCGATATCGTCGTCGCTAGTGAAGACGCCCACTTTGCGCTTCCTGAAGTTAAGCGTGGCGTCGTGGCCGCTCAAGGAGGTGCGTACGAATCGCGTTTCTTCTTCTTCTTTGCTTTCTTTGCTTTCTTTTCTGCACACACCTCCCATAAGTGTTTTACATTGGATTCCCGCATGAGACTCGGAGTCGTCCTAGACTTTTCGTGTGTGCGTGTGCGTGTGCGTGTGGCGCTCAGATGTGTACTTCTGTCTCTTTTTGGTTTCTCGAACCTCGGCATTGGCATCTTGGCGCATATCTATAGAGAGAGACTCACGCTTCTCCTTCTTCTCGCACAGTGATTCCCAGGATCGCGAAAGTTGCGGGGCATCAGGTATTTACAGCGTCAGCGGGAGACGCAGAGTATACCCGCTCACTGAGAAAAAAACAACCACTATGGTGTTTCTTGCCCTCTAGCTTGCTTCTGAGATGTTATTTTTGGGAAAGACCATCACAGCTGTTGAAGCTAGAGATAGGTTCCGTTTGTGAGTTCCCCCTCCCCCCATCATCGCGACTTTAGGAGGTAACCATCACTAATCACTCGATGCCCCAATCACAAATTCACGACGTCAATCCCCCTCATCAACTTCCTTCCGCACCCCGCCTTACAGCGTCAACTTCGTAGTCCCCACATCGGAGGTAGTCAAAACCGCGATAGGACTAGCGACGCAAATAACGCAAAACTCTCCCGATTCGGTGCAGAGCTCGAAGGAGGGACTGATGCTGGCACAGAAGCACCACTTCGAGGACGCCGTGCACACGCACGCTTTGGGTCTCGTGAGTAAACGAGTGTATCACGGCGCGAATATCAAGGCACGTTTGCTTTTCTTCTCTCTTCTTGTTTTCTTTTTTCAAGGCACCTACCACCCCCCGGCCATCATGTTAACTGATGCCCTTGTTTCTTTTTGGCTTGGATTTTGGCTTCAGGAGGGATTGACTGCGTTCTTGGAGGTGAGCTTGATAAGCCCTAGATGGACGTTGAACGGAAGTGAGTTGACGATATCTCTCCTGTAGAAACGTAAGCCCAAGTGGACCAACCCCGCCAAACTCTAACGCAGCGACGGCTGAACCAACGGAAGCGGGTGTTATTATAAGGGCTTGGGGACCTCGTTTGGATAATACGTCCAGTGATAGTGGATAATGCTATCTGCTGTACCCGTCGGAAAGAAGTTGGTTATACAAATGACTTGACGTCCTGATCAAAAATCTTTTTTTAATATTAATAATATCTCTCTCCCTCCCTTTCCTCTTTTCTCTGTTTTTTTCCTGTGTCAACCTGAAAAGAAACTGATATCGGTGACTATACCGGAGGGAATTTTTATGCTCGTGATTGATTTCTTTTAATCTCTCTTCCATGCTTTGTTTGTACCTGTACCTCGTCCCAATCAGCTTCTATTATGTGGTAAACTTGTGAACAAAAACAGCTATCTATTTCTGCTCTTATCTTCTCGTCCACGAGAGCGTGACGGACCACGTTTTCTTCCCTTTTCCTTTCTTTCTTTCTTTCTTCCTTTCTTTATTTTTGATGTCTTGCTGTGCCCATCGGTGTATCTGTATCTGTGTATCTGCCCGTTGTCGATGATGTGATAACCACCCTACACGCCGCTTAGGCGGAATAGCATTGACAAGATCGCTAAAGCCCGGTATTCCCGAGAGGTCCATAGACAGGGTCGTCAGCATCTGTCAGCATCGCCTTTATACCAGTGTGTACCTCTTTTCGTCTATCCAGATTGGCAGATTGAGCGTTGAAGGGTAGGGATGATCTATTTTATCGTCGCAGTTGTAGAAAATTTAAAAAAAAAAATGAAAAAGAAATTAAAAAAGAAAGAAAGAAAAGAACAAATAAAAAAGTAACAGGTCACGGCGCAGCACCAGTCGCCGTATGCGCGTTCGGACAACACCTCCCAAATGGAGAGAGAGTTTCTCGAATGTGGAATATAAGCAACGGTTTATTCTTAAAGCTATCCGCCCCCCGAGACTGGCGAGTGGGGGGGGGGGGGGGAAAGAGACCGAGCGGGCGATCGTGCGAAGGGACGTATTGAGAAGAGGGGCAGTATGTCGCTCTGTGGGGTGGGGTGTGCCGAGGGGAAAGGGAAGGGAAAAAACGGTCTGAGCGGAGGTGGGCTGTAACACGCCATACGGGGACAACGGGACCTGCATCCCCGGGCCCATGTCTATTAATCTGGCTAGGATGAGAGATGGCGTTGCGGTAGCGAAGAACGAGAGTTTGGGTTCGGTTTTAGACGCGAGCCGTGGAGGGATTTCGATATCTTGAGTACGAAAAAATAAATAAAGAAGTAGGCCGGTCGGGCGTCGAAATCCTCAACTGTGGCTTTGGAGGGGTGGCGTGTTCGATACGAGAGAAAGATGGGGACAGAAAAATACGGGTGATCCCGATCCCTGACTCATGGGTCGATGCCAAGACACTCTTTTTCGAGTACGAGGTTGGGTGACATAGTTTAAGACGCAAGCCCGATGTAGTATTGGACGATATAGCGAACAGCTGCCCAGGTGACATGCCGTACCGCCACAAAAGGAGAGAAGGACAATCCCATAAGCAAATTTAACCAAGTTAAGGTTGGCAGCGCTTGCTCTCAAAAAGGCCCAATGAATAATAGGATCGGAAGGAATAATCTTCGGTTTTTTGCAAAAAACCTGTGTCATAGGGAAGCTTCGGGGGAACTGCATCCAGGACAGGGGCCTTTTTTCTTGATAGACTGTACTGCTTTGCTGAGCAACCGAGCGGGCTGTTCGAACGAGAGTGATGCGCTTGTAGACACTGAGATCTTTGATATGTGACCGTGTTTATCCCTGTATCTGGGGTTTCGGAAGATATAGCAGGGTATAATTGGCCGTACAAGAGCCGCCCTAACGTCCTTTATCTGTATCTCTGTGATTGTAACAGATTAGATGAGAGAGAAGAGGCCCGAGAGGTGCGGAAGGGAAAGAGCAGGGAAACAGGGTCGTGCAAATTCGACTGGCTCCAATGTCAAGAGATAGATAATGGTCGCATCACGAATATATGATTATGATTATCAAGTTGGTTCGAACTTTAAATATTGCTGACAAGATGTTTCAGCGCAGGTTCTGGCCTTGAGGAGATTATTTTGAGAATTAGGCGCAGTCCGCAGCGTCCGGGGCGAGGGAACTGGGTAATCGAGGTCGAGACCAGAGGAAGACGTAAATAAGCGGATTTATGATATTCGTGCATAGTTTATCCTGTGTAACTGGAAGGATCAATGTACGTATTGGATTGCCTTTGGGTGCTTGAGCGCCGGGACCAAGAATAACAGACGGTAGTCGCCCCCTCCGATGACACGATGCAGGTCTTCTAATAAGCCTTTCATTACTCACCGGTAAAATATGAAAGAGCCATTGCGCCGCTGTAAAGATAGTTGCCAACACTGAGATCTCAAGGACAACAGGGGATAATCAGATGAAAGATCAATTGAGTGGAGCTTACATGAACGACGTCTGATGTGGTTGACCCTGCATGATGGTAGGTTTGAAGTCTTGACGCAAGTTATTCGGTCTAAGCCCGCATTGGGCCCGCTATTAGATTGCTGACTTGAAGAGCGTTATCATGCAAATATGATGCAAAGTACACACCACTGCTTTTACGAATAATTAATAGCTGTTGACAGCGCTGATACCACTTGGGCCCGTTCCATGTCCGTTGTTGCCCCTTGAGGTACTTCAATTCAATGCATTGCTGTCAGTTGGCGTCTCTTGAGGGTATAATGCACTCGGGAGTAAGAGGGAAAGATAGGCGTGGGAATGCGTCAACATTTTTTCGTCTGAATATACTTGACGTGGGTTCAGCGCTACCCATGGACCCCGCTTCTTCAGCTCCCCCCATTGACCCGTCAGAGTCCCGTGCATTCAAGAGATGGCTCAGGACAGCTGCCTCCATAACTGGAATCGGACTGACTGCTGAGGAACGTTCACGTAGTGCGGAAGGCCAGAAATTCCGTAATTGCGAGAAATGGAAGAATGAGCTTATGAATTATAGTGAGTAGTCTCACTACCATACTTTGACCATGGACGCATGTGGTAGTCGCAAAGACAAGCTCAATGATGGCTGCAGGTCCGTCAGTGGTATTCATGCTGAAGCATCTTAAAATGTCTGGATGCCCTGTGTCTCCGTCGAATATCGCATGTGCGCCTTGCGACATGACACGTTCGGGCGGATTCCATCCTGCCGGCGCTATAATTCTTTGTCAGGGTCATTTCATGGATAAGAAACACATGGAAGATACCCTAACCCACGAACTGATACACATGTATGATCACTGCAAGTTCAACGTCGATTGGTATAATTTGAGACACCATGCATGTAGTGAGGTCAGTCTCCCGAGTAACAACATTCTTGTTCCTGCACTCATCCTCGATTCTGCAAACGCCGAACAAGATACGCGCAAATAGTTTAAGCGGCGACTGCAGGTTTATGCGTGAGCTCGGCAGGGGGTTTGTCGCGTTCTCAAAACAACATCAGGTGCGCTCTAGTCTTTATCTGGTTAGCTGTGAAAGGACTTCTATTGTATTTACTTTTCACGTGCAGGCTTGCGTACGACGGAGAGCAGTACTTTCTGTACGGGTAAATCCATCGTGCCCTGACGAGGCTGCTGCTGAGCGTGCTGTCAACGAGGTTTGGGAGAGCTGTTTCAACGATACAAGGCCGTTTGATGAGGTACGTGCTAACATTAATACAAGGAAGTTTGTGTCGCACGATGGGTGTATTCAAATGATGATCCTGCATGCAGATTTATTAGCCGATGCTATAATTGCAAGATCCGACTGAGAATCCAGGGGACAGGGTGTTGAGTAATGGCTTGTACTTGGGTCAGTAAGTGCCATTTGTGTATACTAGAGAGCATGGTTGGACGTCAACAAAAAGATATACCTGGCACGATGTCGAGAAAATAGTATGGTTCCGAGTAGGTATACAGTCTATCATTTAAGAAGGTTGGATAAGTGGAATGAATGTAAGACACGCATGAGAAAGGAAGCTGATTCTCCGGAAATCCTCGTGTTCGCCATAACGGCATCGCACGGTGTGCATTGGACGATGTTGCCGCGTGGGAATGCTGCTATATTTGCAACTCCATATAAGAACAGCGTGTTTGACAATAGTTCCCCAACTTTCTCAGTTCGTTTCTATTCTCTCTCTCTCTCGTCGCGTCGTTGTTTGTTTCCTTAGTCTCATCCATATACCTCTTAACGATTAAAAATGTTCGCCAAACTCAGGTATGTCGTTGATTGCAGTCTTTGGTCTCAAGGCGTGCTTGATGTTGATTTTTCTTTTTTCTTTTTTGAACCATCCAGTGCCCTTGCCCTTGCGCTCCCCATTGCCGTTTCGGCTCTTACCCTCAACACCCCTACCAACCTGTCTTCAGGAGGTACGGCTACCATCACCTGGACGACGACGACAGGTGATCCCTCTACATTCACCTTGGAATTGGTCAACACTCTGTTCCACAACACATTTGCCATCGCAAACAATGTGCAGTCCTCTTTGGGTACTTTGACCCTTGAACTACCCATTGTACCCGTTGGGTAAGATCGTTGTTTGATTTGAAGTCTGGCTTTTTTTTTTTTACATACTTGTGTAGTGATGGTTATACCATTGAGGCAATTGAAAATGGGTAAAGCGGGATTTCTAGCTCTTCAAAACATCGTGCTGATAATTTGTTGCAGTAACATCAACGAAATCTACGACACCACCGGTGATTTCGCAGTCGCCTCGGCTACTGTCGCGTCTACTACGTCCACCTCGTCCGCTGCATCAACGGCCTCTGGATCCGTGTCTGCCACTACGTAAGTTATGAAGTGTTTCATCTTTATTTGTCCCCTCTTATATTCCTATAATAGAACTGCCCCTGCAAGCTCTGCTACGTCTGCATCCGCTTCTGGCACCACGACGACTGCCAGTGGTTCCGCCTCGCCGAGTAGCTTCAATGCTGCCTCCTCTGTGAAATTCGGATTCAGCTCTGGATCTGCCGCTGTTGTTCTCCTGTCCGCCGTTGTCGGAGCTGCTGCAATCTTCTAAAAAGTTGATTGAAAACGCGTATGCGCACTTCTTCTTTTTGAGCGGTTCATGGGTATCTTCTTTCCGGCCTTTTCACGAGTTTTTCCTGTTTTTGGTGAAGCAGACGCTTTGATATACCTTGGCTTCCCTTTTTTCCCGTTGAGCATGGACATATTGAACTTTGGACAGTACATATCCAATCCACCCTGTGGGACTTGCGCACATCACCTTTGAGGCTGCACTTCTTAGCGTTATTATGTTTAATTACTACCCTCACTTGATTTAATGGTTCTTCACTGTGCCCGCTGAATCTGTCCATTCTTTTGCATGTAACGTAGGAGTTGCCAGTCGAGTGTTGTTGTTGCATGTATCGTGACTGTTCTGAAGGAATAGTAATCGAGTGAGGGTTTTATCAAACTGCAATACGTACGAGTTGGTGAATTAGATGTTGCGTCATTTATTGTGATTGTTGCGTGATATGATTGACTCGATTGTTGAGAACATTCAGGCTAGAAGCGAATTAATTACTCATGGGCTCAAATTCTAGTATGGGTATAGTCTAAGTACATGTCGAAGTCTCGCTTTTGTCCCAAGTTTTTGGGCGAGTTGGCATGATCAGTCCAGTTCAGATGAATATATACATAGAATCTCAATCTCACAAAGTTCATCCAAAGGACTTGTGAAAAAATAGCGTCCTGAGATCTTTCCGTATATGGAAATAATCCCCCTAGACCTACACGCCCCTAAGATACTTTATACTTTGGAACAGTTTATACCTCGCGTTTCGTCGACACACACCAAAGTTAGCCCCCGAACCCACAGAGACAGTCCCATTGTTCAACTTCCGGCGATGTTAGTCTTTTCACTGGTAAGCCAAATATATCGCACTCAGTTGAGTCACGGTGGGCATGGGAACTGACACCTTCGAACCGCATGAATTATTAGTGCGCCCATCTTCCAATATGGATAACGCACATCTATAATAATAAAAAGGAGGCGAGGGCGCCGTCGGGGTGCTAAACAAGAATTTCAGAACCTGCAACCTCGATTCACCGGAACAACTCACGTCCGTTGATGGACTTCGTACACGCCCAACGTTTTCTCCAACTTCTCCGCACCCTTTTTGCCAAGGAGATTGTGATAGAGAGAAGAGGGGATGATACTCGAGCAACAACACGTTCTTGTTGTTGTCGTTATTGTTGTTAGAGCGGTGACGGCGGCGGCGAAAGGGCGTCAGTTGGCTATGTGTGATTTTGTGAACTATGTACATGAACCGTTCTGGTTATCATTCCAGGTCTATCGAGATGGCATCTCTGCGGGTCTCGCCGGTCAGTAAAACTTGGCATCACGACGTTGAGGAAAGGGATTGATAAGAACAATGTCACGAGCATTCTCTATTTTGAACGGGAGACACGTTATCTTTCAACCGTGGTTCGTATTACTTGACTTACGAGAAGGAAACGCGATAAAGGACCAAAAAGTGGTCCGGGGCTTCGTACCACGGTCTGCTGATAGCGATCTTGATTTTTTGCGAACGCCCGGAGAAAACGGTGACAAACTCGGGGGAAAAATGATCTTATTTTTACGTGAAAAATCCCCGCAATTGCCGTTGACCTTGAGGAAGAGTGGGATTTTGGGTCGAGCTTCGAATTCCCAGCGTATTGAGAAATCCATGAAGAAGCTTTCAGAAGTCTCTCGTACGTCGTGATATTGATGCATACCTAGTTTTTCGGATAGAACTGATATGACAAGGTTTGACTAACCTCCAGGGACGTCAGTGTAGATCGCATGAAGACGAACGGGTAACGGGTTAGTTCCGCAAAACATGAATATGAAAGCAGTTCGTAATGTCTTCATCTCGCCAGATCTTTTGAACCTCAGATGACCAAGTTTATCTGACGATGGTGATAGCACATGTTCGGGACCTAATTTTCCAAGAACGGAATCGGGCACAAAGAGGAATAATTCAGCTCATGAACAGGATGTGTAAGATGATGGAAACCATGTAATTGTCATGTGCTGCACATAGGCAAATGAAATACATATGAACGTCCCTGCTTCGAGCATAGCATCCATCTCCGGCGTAACACAGGACACCGTAAGAAGCGAGTACACTACTTCAACTTCTTCTTGCTAAAGATTTGAGATGTTGAAGTCAGTGAATTGGATGCAAATTTGTAAAGTGGACATAAGACGTACGGGCGGAGTTGCGAAGAGTGTCCGCATCCTCTCTTCCGGCAGTTGGTAGCACGAGGAGGGAGACGGGCGTAGCATTTTCGGCAGATCTGCTTGTCGCAGTTGTATTTGGAAGCAAGGACCTTCAGCGAAGGCTCAATGATACCTCCACGGAGACTACGGCATACCGAGTCAGCCAAGAGAGCAGGTCAAATGAAGTTTTTGAAAATGCGCACCGGAGGACCAAGTGAAGAGTAGACTCCTTCTGGATGTTGTAGTCGCTAAGAGTGCGGCCATCCTCAAGCTGTTTTCCAGCAAAGATGAGTCGTTGTTGATCGGGAGGAATACTAAAGTCCCATATGATTTGTATGAGCCGAGTTCACTCAAACTTAAGACCTCACACACCCTTCCTTGTCCTGGATTTTAGCCTTGACGTTGTCGATGGTGTCGGAAGACTCCACCTCGAGGGTGATGGTCTTCCCCGTAAGGGTCTTGACGAAGATTTGCATCTTCACGGTCTGTTCAGCGGTGGTGAATGGGATAGACGGCTTGGGCGATGCTTACCTTTGGTGCGGGTTGGAGAGCGTGGAAACCTAATTTCAGTGTCCTATACAGCTGAGCTCAATTGGGTCAGCCACTGTGTATGTGTTTAGGGCCGGTTCTGTGATGGGGTACAAAAGGGCGCGTGTGGCAACTAGTGCTGCCCTTGACCGTGGCTCTGGTTTCGCTGTATGGCGCTGGGTGTATGCTATTTCGTGGTTGAAGTCACATGGTGAGTTTTTTGTACTGCCGTTCTTTTGCTTCATGACTTTCTTCTATACCAATTTTTATGTGATGATAAGATTTTCGTTAACTCAGCTCACTTCGATGCCCTAAGGGTAATGAGAAGAACGCGATAAACCTACTGACTGTTTTCTGTTTCAAAATTTGCCGTGGATTTTCGAGTCTAATACTGACTTCTCTTCTTGCAGTGGATTTCCAAATTAAGGCCTTCGTATCAGCGCTGGTTTGGTGAGAATCTTAGAGTGAGTACTACCTTCACGTTTATCTGTTCGGGATGCAAAACTTTGCAAACAATCGCGATGTGCCCTGCACTCTGGACGTTTTTCCTTCGGGAACCATTCAAGTCTCTGACCTTCTCAATTTGAATTATTTCAGTTCTTGTTTCTCATATATTGCCCTTACAGATTGTTTCTTCGATTTCTTTATCAAGTTTTGTTGTTATCAATTATCACTGTCCATGCAATGCATAACTACGTCCTGTATCCAGTATTATTTTGCAAAACATCCTTTTCTTCTGCCTGTCAGTGTCATAAATTTGACCTCCCGCGGTCGGTGGCAATATGAGTTTTTAGCAATGACTTTTATTAGACAGCCCTGACCATCTTCTTTCTTTCCGCCTTTGACGCCAGCCTGTCGGTTTGACACCATGTTCCTCAATGTTTTAGTGCTGGTCGGTGTCTGCACTGGCGACAAACATCGTGGTTTGCAGTGAGGAGAGCAGACATGGCGTGATAAATTTAGGCTCAGAGCCTATTGAGATCAAAGCCGAAATTGGTTTAGTGCTCTTGCCACGATTCGTGTGCTGAGCTCAAGTGTGGGTCAAGTCCGAGTCTCTTCGGGTTCTGTGCCATTCGTGCCACCAAAGCAAACAGCACATTTGCCTCGTTTCCTTCTTTCCTCTTGGTCTTCTCGTTATTCTTGCCTTTTCTTTCCGCATTTCTGTCCGTCTTTGCCGTCGGTCTCTTGGCGGAACACGTTTCTTGGCTAACGCGGCGAAGTCATGTCTAACTTTGAATTGGTAGACCCCCAGGGATGGGAGTATGATCTGCAGTCGGTTCGTAATCGCATGTATGGTTTTGAAGGTGCAGAGTTATTAACTGTATTTGCAGGTCTACTCAGCATACATGGGCCATTTCCAGTTGCATAATGTCCAGTGGTGAGTCATTAAACGAACTCATCCGCTGGCAACAAGTCTCAGTAGCGGATGTCAGGTATGATCGTTCATGGGGACCTCTCTTTGAAACATTTGAAGAATTCTTGGGTTTCTCGTGGCCTGTCATCACTGTGACCGATGCTTGGACTGGACGTCCACATATTGTCACTCGTATGACCTCCATAGGTGCTTTTTTGAAAATGATCAAGACCAGGTATGTATTTCATTCGGCACACAATTCGGATAGCCCTAAGTGTTTATATATATGCAGATTTGGTGAAACCTTGCCGACAGTGGATAACATGCTCAAAGTGCATCCATTCGAGACTACCCAGAGACATCTGCGCAAGGTTCACGACTGGTCGACCTACAAGAAAATACATTCTTCCCTCCCGGCAGTCGTACTGGCCGCATTTAAACAACGCGTCAAGTCTGGAGAGCCAAAAGCTATCCGCGAGCTGTGGGCAAAAAGGGATAAGACATTCTTGTCGATCGACTTTGAATGGTCAGAGAGGAACACCACTTCGTGCTTGGAATGGGGCTACGCGGCCATGCGTTGTGGTCATCTAGAAGCGTCGGTCCTTTTATTTTTTTTGGTTCCGCACATGATCACTGAAGATGTACTAGAATGGGAGCTTGGCCTCCGGTAGCAGAAACAAACTATCGGTCTGTGTGCCTTGTTATATTTTCAATCTCCTTTCTGATCCCGTGCTATCGCAGAAAGGGGCATTATATCATATCTGAGTATGTCGACAAAGTGCATAACAAGCACTGTCCCACGTACCCCTGGCATGTTCGTTGATTGTTTATCATCTACGGGGAATTTGAATCTGATAGCGTCCTTTTTTGTCGTAGTATGCTGTACGCATTCTTTGTTCCGGAAGATGCATGGAAGAGTACTGATAGTGTACTGACAGTTTGGCGAAAGTCAAGTGATAGGCAAAAGTAGGTTACCGCAAGTGATACAGGCTGTCATCAGGTACCCAATTTACTTTTGGTAATCGGAGCATGATGCACTGACATGTGCTACAGTAGTCTCGTCAGTCCAGACTCGGAGACTAGTTCCAATAATCTTGTCCTCGTGGGCCACGGTATCAATGCAGACTTGCAGCGCTTGGAAGAGATGAAGATCAGTACGTGACTCCGCATATAGTCAACCTTCATTTCGCTCATGTTGTGCCATAGAGCTACCGCATAACGTCCTGATCGTCGATACGGCAGTATTTGAGCGAATGCTCTTCAATTCTGGTCAAAGGGACATCATGCAGGACCCGAAGGCGGGAAAACCGCGGTTGCCGGGATCTACTTTGGGATTGGGAGGATTACTGCATTCGCTCGGGATCGACGTCCAATGTGCTCTGCACAATTCAGGGAACGACGCTTTCCTAACCCTACTCGCCTTGCAAAAGCTTTTAGACCCAGAACATACCGCCATTCCGGACACCAGAGGCAAAAACAAGCTCAGGATAGTTCCCCAGACTCTCAGCGCTGTCCCTATCGTTCCCAGCATGTTTATGTCCGCTTCACCACGGATGTCACGGATGTCGACGATGATTCCTGCGCATGGAGGGGTTGTTTCTCCCGCAATGGATTTTTCGCAGTCTCAGTCGCTCAGGCCCGATCTTCTTAGGCCCCAGGCTACTGGTAATGGCAGCCCTGACGAATTGGGTCAGATACGTCGAAGCTCGCGTTCCCCACAAACTTCATCTGTTGATCGCAGAGCGAAGCGTATGAGTGTTCTGCCGCCTCCTTTGCCATCTCCCGCCAGTAGCGGCAGTCACAAAAAGAACAATGGAACAAAAGTAGACGTTTTGAGGATGGGAATGGGGTCGATGTATCTGAAATGATACATGGATAATTTTAATGCGAACTTTATGAACAATCTACCAGGAAGCCTCACATTTCTAACGAATATTCCCTTATCGTATAACTCTAGGCATTGATAGTATTCTCTTTTTTTTTTTTGCTCAGATCTTAATAAACTAGACTCGGACTGGGACATTTTATCGAAACTATAGTGGATATCTCTGTTATCAATCAATAGTCTTTTCTCAAATTACGAGATATTCCTCAGTGTTGATGACCGAGTCTGTGGAGAAAACTGCCTCTTCTCCGTTATCCACACGGTTGACCGATGCGACGCTGACGCCAGCTATACTGCCCTGACCAACGAACGAGACCTTGACGGGGAAGAAGGTGCTGATGTCGTCTCCACCGACTGTGAACTCGAATGATCCAGAGCGATCCTCAGGGGTGATCAAGGGGATGGTCCAGTCCAGTGAATGAGTGGACGAATTGATTGTCCATGCCCCAGATTGTGCGGGAACAGTTGGGTACGAACCAGCTCTGCAGGACGGTCAATCATCGGCGTGCAATCACACCAAGGGGATCAAACTTACGGAAGAGGAATTGAAATAATCACGTCGTGCAGAGTGACATTTTCATTCTCGAGCTCATACTCAATGTTCACTTCACACGTCCCGTCATTGGAGGGCGATGGCCAGCAATTTACTGACGACTAGCGGTAAGTCACAACGCGGATGAGAAGCGGCTGCGTTTACTCACTTGAAAGTGGGACATAGCTTTCGTCTTTGCCTGCATACCTCCATTTCAAGACTGCCAGCGCCTGGCCAACAGGGAAGGCGCGTGAGGGGTCTTTCAGGGCGACAATCTTTTCTTGCCCTGGGATGAATTTCGCTACGTGTGGATGCTGCTTGAATTGCAGATCGGACCCGAAGTCGGTGGTCGGTGGTGCCAAGGCGAGCTTGATGTGTGCGAGCGAAGGATCTGACACTTGCAAGTTCATGTCACCCTTCAGTTCCATTGACTTGAGTCCGCCCTCGCGCATTAGCGAGAGTGAAATCTGCTCCTTGATAACAACATGCACGCTATATGCGAGTTAATCCCTTGTCAATGATCTGGACAAAATAAAATGAACGATGCATCTAGCGTCACCGACCTCTCAGCATTTATAGAAGGCAGACTGCCTCTCGTGTCCTTGGGTGCAGCTACTTCCAAAGCAGGTGTAGGGGGAGCAGATATTTCTTCAACGGATAACGCTTCTCCACCTAGAGCATCTATCAATTCTGCCTGTTTTGTCTTTTTACTACCAAGCTTCATTCCGCTACCCTTGAACGCTGGACCGCGAGTGGAAGACGCCGGTGCGGGGGACGCAGTACGCGCGGCAGGAGCCTCGGGGGCTTCAAAGCGTTGTGGGAGGGCTGAATAGCCTGTGACGCCTCCACCCAAGTAGGAGCTTCCACCGCCGCCTGCAGCTGCGCGTTTTTGTTGTTCCCTGCGTTGCATCTCCAATTGGCGAGCACGGCGCTTGAGCTCTTCTTTCGCTTCTGCTTCTTTGTTCTAATGAGGCATAGATTCATGTCAGTATAAGAGGTGAAACTAAGCTTGGTGACAGAGATGAAAGTCAACTCACCCTGGCGATGATATCTTGGATCTTCTCTTCGTGAGACTCCATCTCCAGTACACTCCGAACTTGCATCAAGTTAACTTGCTCTCTATACCCCAAGCTCACGATCTCGTCGAAAGCACTCAACAGCTCGAAAGAGTTTCGCTGAATCTCGCGCTCGTCGGCACTCCTGCACATATCAGATACTACGCGAGCAAAAAGATGCAAAGTCTCGATGTCCTGCAAGATATTGGAAGCCTTGTTGGTGATGAGCAATATGTAGAGGTCTTCGAGGGGCTGGTATACGAAGCGAACATCGGACGTTTCAGCGATTGTATGCTGGCTGTTTGTAGGGATGACTTTGGGGAATGAGGCCAATAGAGACTCGATCCTGGCTCGTGTCATTGGGTGGAATTGACGAGAAAGGACGGCTAGAGAAATCGTCAAATTAACTGTAAGATATTATATAAAGAAAATGAGTACCCTTTCCGCCCTTTGTACAGATTGAAGCAGCGAGAACAACCTGGCGTCGCATTCGTCGTCAGCTGGTCAACATGAGTACTTTATTGCGCAAACCAAATTCTTACCATTCTAAGAGCGTTTATGTATGTCTATGTCGTTTGTCCAGAGAAGAAATGGTCTCGTTAGCTTTGGTATGTGGTTACCGCAGCGAAATGGACGGTCGACGTGGTTGGGCCAATATCTAGAAAATGTGGCGCTGAAAGACGCGTATCGCCACGTTTTGCTGTCTCTACTCAACCACTACAACATAGCTATTCCACACATACTCGCTCGTCTTTGTTGATTTGACACAGGCTCAAGAGAACGACATAAGAGGACATGCGTGACGACCTGTCTATGTTTTCATTGCACTTTGGCGAGGAAGTATACTGATTACACATAGTCAAACCGACTGCTCAAAACGAGTACTATGAAACAACCTTAAACATGCGCTTGCATACAGCACAACTTTGATCGTATGTATATCACAGTATTTTCATGTATTGGTACAGATACTCGTTAACATAAATAGCGCAAAGATAATATTTGGTGTGCAATCTACAAACGCCCATAGGCATCCAAAGCTGGACGGCCAAACGTAGCCTGTGGTCACCACGATTAGTACCTCCTTGTTTGAAGTCAATTGTGAGCGGAGGATTGGACTTACCGCAGGTGCTGGCTTGTTTTGTAGGATGGCCTCGATCTTGTCCAAGATATCTGGCGTCAGTTTTGGAATAACTTCCAGGGCTTTCAAGTTGTCGACTACTTGTTCGGGCTTCGACGCTCCCAAGATCACTGTACTGGTGTTCGGGTTTTTAGCCACCCATGCCAAAGCCAAGTGGGTGACCGAACAACCAAGTTCTAGTGGAAGTAGCGATACTATGAGTCAACCGCCGCGGTCATATCACACACATATACACACCAGTTTCAGCCAATGTGGTCAGATCTTTAACCTTCTGGATCTTCGCCTGCCCTTCTTCTTGTGTCAGACTGTTCAAGGTGTCCTTGAAGAAGTCTGAGTGAGCAGCGAAACGAGAGTCAGGTGGAATGCCGTTGTTGTACTATGGGGCATGGTCAGCGCTAGACTGAAAAGAATAGTCAAGACGATTACTTTTCCCGTCAGCAGGCCACTAGCCAAAGCAGACCAGACCGTGGTGCCTACTCCGTACTTCCTGTAAATGGGTGCATATTCCTTCTCGGGGCGTTCTCGGTGCAACATGCTAAATTGCAACAATGGTTACTTTCGATAACACACAGTTGCTCAAAGAGATACGCACTGGTGCTGGCATTGCTCTGCGATGGGAGGAATCAAGTTCAGCTTTTCGGCCACGTCTAGGAAAGACAAAAGTGAGAACGATGATCAACCTTGTACAGGAGGATAGAACTCAACGATAAGCTTCCTCGATGTCGCGAGCTGACCACTCTGACGTTGCCCAGTAGAAAGCCTGATGTGAAAGTGAGTACATCATAGCACCATGATAACGCAGCACATACCCAACCCTTCTCAATAACATAGTTGAAAGCACGAACAACCTCCTCCATGGGGGCTAGTTACACGGATTGAAATCAGCAATCTAATCGATACCACTGAACTTCGATGTTGCGTACTTGAATAATCGGGACGGTGAGCGAACAACACATCGACGTAGTCAAGTCCCATTCGCTCAAGTGATTCTTGAGTACCTTCGATGATGCTTCCAAGATCGTCAGTAAATGCCAGTTTCTACATAAAAAGAGCTTTTGCGTACTGTTTTCTGGACAAACCGGTGTCGTTTGGTCCTTTTCGGGTACCAAAGAACAGCTTCGTGGTAATGACAAGATCAGTGCGACGATATCCGAGCTCCTTTATCACCCGACCCCTGTGTTAACTGCATTGGAATCACAGAGCAATATACATCAAAAGGAAGGACTAACATCTCAATCTCCGATCGACCTTGGGCATATCCCTCTGCGGTATCAAACATGTTGATACCATTTTCGAAAGCGACCTTGATGATTTCCTGAATTGATGGCGAGGTAAGTGTGTTGACCCTCCGGTTTCATTCATAGGGGAAGCTGACCTTGACGGGATCTCCGATGACAGTGCCTCCCAGGGTTAGCCCTATGATTATAACCCATCAGATATCATCATCTCCCCATCGCAGATACCACTTACACCCTCCAAGAGAGAACACAGGCACCCGCAGGCCACTGGGGCCCAAACGGCGGAAGGGCATGTTCTTGGGGTCAAATGCGGTCTTCACAACTTGCGACATGGTGTTTGATAAGTTGTTAAGTCAAAGTCCAAGGGAAAATGAGGGATGTGTGAGTGATATTCTCGAGCTATATAAATGGCAGGAAAATCGTAGGAAAATCGTATCGCTAAGCAAGGTCTATATGGTGGGTCGGTCCGACAGTCAGCAAGTCAGCAAGTCTCCACACTAAGCACAATGTGTATTTTCGATGAAGAGCGATGTTCTGACTTTGTGCTTTACGTCACCGGGGAATAGGAGCCAATGGCGATCGAGCTATTTGCGTCATTGTGAGTAGATAAGATTGTCCGACGTTAGCCCACTTGGAAATCCTTCAATATGCGTGATATACTATCACGACTCATATCAATCTGCCAATCCTCTGGTCGACATCTCTGGTGCTATCATATCGTTTATTTGTAACAGAATGATTGCAGCTGGAGCAAAGATCATGGGCATGGGCAACTGACCTGTCGCGGTGGGAAACGCCTATACATTGGTGCTTTCTTCTCTGACTTCTTTTGACACCCTGTCTCCCCTTTTCCGCAAGGTTCGTGTATTACACTGAACATATGACCACTATGGCTTATCCTCCGAAACTCCTTTTTCGCGGATGAATCACTCATCCAGTGTTCAATAGAGCGCGGGGTTCCTTGTCGCCCCGTTACAGTTTGTCAACCATCACAGAGGTAAAATCCACACCATGACACTTCTCCGTGCTTGTTACGCAAACTTGCAAGATTATGCTAATATGGTACAGTTGACTTTTATCTGCTGCTTATCCTGTGTCATTCCATCTTACCCACCTCCGCCCCGCAGATGCTCAGGCCTTATGGGCAAATATGCATTACAAACGACCATAGCTATCCAAAGCCGGCCTTCCGAAAGTAGGCTGTGAGGATCGCACAATGAGTTACCATGAATAAAACCTATCACTCGATAGAACATACGGGAGCTGCGGGCTTGTTTTCAAGTATTGCCTCAATCTTGTCCATCACCTCAGGTGTAAGTTTAGGGATGACTTCGAGAGCTTTCAAATTGTCAAGAACTTGTTCTGGTTTCGAAGCTCCGAGGATAACGGTACTGGTGTTGGGGTTTTTGGCAATCCATGCCAAAGCCAAATGGGTGACCGTGCACCCGAGCTCTGTAATGGAACCGAGTCAGCTTTACTCCTCTATAGGCCACACATAAATAATGACCCACCGGTTTCTGCGAGTTTGCTCAGTTCCTTTACTTTCCGGATCTTCGTCAGACCCTCCTCCCTCTCGAGGCTGTCCACGGTGTTCTTGAACATGGCGTGCATCGCGAACCGCGAGTCATCCGGAATACCGTTGTTGTACTTGCCAGTGAGGAAGCCACTGGCGAGAGCGGAGAATACGGTTGTGCCCAAATCGTATTTTTTGTATAAACCGCTGCAGATACAAGTAGGTTGGTACCGGTAAGTGTATATGAAAGCGAAACTACTGACTGATACTCCTTCTCAGGGCGTTCGCGGTGGAACATGCTGTTTAGTATTCAGCAAGAAATTCAAGTAAAGCAAAAAGAGATGTATCACTTGTGTTGGCATTGTTCCGCGATGGGACCTTGTAGGCCTAGTTTATTAGCAACGTCTAGGTATGGGCGTCAGCAGGGATCATCTCGAAATTCGATATAATCCCCAACGCACGGTGAGCCTCTTCGATCTCATATGCGGACCACTCCGAGGTAGCCCAGTAGAACGCCTGAAAAGGAAAAAGGGATGAGTTTGATTTTCCGCTGAAGGCTTTTGAGTAGACTTGCCCAGCCCTTCTCGATTACCCAGTTGAATGCGCGAACAACTTCATCCATAGGGACTAGACAAGCCCATCGTCAAAGATCATACGAGGGACCAGGGCAAGAAAGCCATACCCGATACGTCAGGACGATGAGCGAAAATGACATCGACGTAGTCAAGTCCGAGCCGCTCGAGACATTCCTTCGTTCCCTCGATGATGCTGGTGCCATGTCAGTTTATGCAAGGTTGGGATCTCATATTGATATGTATACTTACTGTTTCCTCGACAGACCACCGTCATTAGGACCCCCACGCAGACCCCAGAAGAGTTTTGTTGTGATAACAAGGTCAGTGCGACGAAGACCGAGTTCTTTGATCACTCGACCCCTGAAGTTCGGTATTAGGTAAACTCGGTCGAGGGAGGCATGTCTGATATCTACTTACATTTCCTCCTCCGACTTACCCTTGGCGTACGCTTCGGCGGTGTCGAACATGTTTATCCCATTATCGAATGCAACTTTAATGATTTCCTGGATATTCAGACAAAGAGATAAATTCGATATTGCGCTGATGTATGATACGTATGTCTGACCTTTACGGGATCGCCGAGAACCGTTCCTCCTAGAGTCAACCCTAGATTGTGTATTCTTTTGAGTTCTTCGAATATATGCTGTGAGTTAAAGATTGGGACGACGTACAACCACCCAATGAGAACACCGGCACTCGCAAACCACTGGGACCCAGCCGGCGGAATGGCATGTTCTTAGGGTCAAACTCAACTTTGACAATTGGGGACATGGTGTACTGTTCGGAGGGGGACGTTGGAGAGTTGTAAGATGGGGGTGGTTTCGAGAAGACGAGAATATCTCAGGCATGTCCAAAGCAACGAAAGTATTTATCCCATCGACGAAAAGGATAGCAATCGGGTTCGGGCCGAGATCAGAGAAGGGCATATGGGATTCTATATGATAGTATTGCGAGCACCATCGTTGGAGAACATAACCATAAGGAACACTGTCTAAAATCTCGAATCGCAACCAGCCAACACGTTCTGCAGCAGAAAAACGCATCAACTTGGAGTATTATCAGCATATACTAGGCTTGAATACTGGTGCCATTCCTCTCTAAGAAATCCATTCCGAGTAACACTTGGGGGTCGGATAGTCCAGAGTTCCACGTTGGCCAGCCTCATCACGAGTACGGTTTATCTCATGGCATACCACTCGTCGTTGCGGGGATCGACAAAACTTCGGAGTATCTGTAATCAATAGAAAGTTCGACGATCTATATTTTTATATCTGGGGACCGGCTAAACCAATGAGACGTATCAATTTCATTATCTTGCGTTGGGTGCTTAGACGGTTAAATTTATACAAGTGACGCTGGTACAGATTGGGGGAGAATAACGTTTGCAAGCGCTTGCGCCTGCGTTTACGCAACTCTGCACATTGTTGATTCAGAAGGGCGCAGAAAATACTAGCCTAGGCTAGAAATGGTCAATGGAAGGCAACCGTCGTACTGTATCCAGTGGATCAGAAGATAATTCCAGAACACACATAGCAGACATGGTTCTCGTAATAACAGCTCGATGCCAGCCAAAAGTTCTGCCAGTGGCGCGGAGTAGGGTGTGCACAATGGACGCCAGTGGATACCAATGGCAGGAGTCAAACATCAGAAATAGTATGGGGGCGCACAGGTAGAAGACTGTCAACTGAGGAATATGAGACATTGTGTGCTGGATATAATGGTGCTTGCCGGTATCGCACATCGAATTCAGCGATGACACTTGCCACGATCTCCTCGGAAACTCCTTGGAAAATAGTGTCAGCATATAGAGGAGGCCCGATCTGATGATCCTTTGCGTTGACGATACTGGTTCCTGGGGCCTTGTCGGTATGAAAAAATCTATTAACTAATCAAATAGATTAGCAATAATGCATAAATTATATGGTCTTTTACGGAAACACGGGGGTGGGGCAGGGTAAAATGATACGCCGAACTAATCAAAACAGACATAAGATTGATACAGGGGACTGACCGCGCTTGAACAGACAAATACGGCCAACTATCCGTCTGTCAGGTATCGTAGAGCGAGAGCAAGGGACAGAGGTATCTGGGAATCTTGTCAGACTTGGCTGAAAAAGAAGGTTTCGATCTGGTGCATAAGCCGCGTATCAGCGATAGACGGTCACCCCAAGTCGGAGACATGGATGTAAGAGGATATGGATATAGGTCAATCTTTTCGGAACGTGGAGCATGCACAAACATGCAGGGACGACACTTGGGGTGGAGTCAAACTGTAAAAATTAATTCCTGCCATGGTAAGTACAACTGTCACATCCTTAGATTAGGCCCAAAACAACACGATCAAAGGTCGCACCGGATTTTGCGTTGACACCGCCAGCATAAAGTCTGTGCCATAGGAAACGTGGACAACGATATATCATGCTGGTCACATCAGAGCAAATCAGATGTCATAATTATTTGAATAGAGCAACAAGACCAACAAACACAGATATCTTCGCTTCCATGCCAATCCGGTCGAACTGTTCCTTGATGCGGGTCTTGTGTGCTCAGGTGTCAACTCAGGCTCATCGAAAGAGGCTCGCACATATAGGCTGAGTGGTAATTTCGAGGTGATCAAACACAGTGCTTCGATGACTGTAAACTGTTGTAGGAAGTGCGGTCATAACAAAGGCAGAGAGTGCATACCTTGAAAAAACAGCATTTTGATGAAAATTAGTTTGAACGAGCTGACTTCGCATCAATTGTATTCTGTTCGAACCACGCTATCGTGCACCACAAGTTGTTCTTTAATATCCATCAATTGGTTTTGCTTTTGGTTCGTTCTGAATTTTTCAAGTACGAACGGAGTGAACCTGAACTTGAAGGTTTAAATTCTGTATCTGAGTCAAATTGGCGCCTAACCTGTGCAAGTATCTCTGCGGTAAATCCCGAACATCAGTACGGTAGACGTGCGTGTTGGATACTAAGGTCAATAATAAGTCTACAATCAAAGATGCGCCTGCGCTGCGCCGCGGTCTAGCGCCTAGCTGTCATTCCAATGGTGGATGGTGGATAAGAAAAGCAAAATCAACACGCCTTTGAAGGGCGCTTGTTTTGAAGGACCAAAGAAGGTGTGTGGGTTTCCTCGCTATATTTTCCCCAATACCGACGAGGATATTTCACCCCTTTCCTACGCATTCGTGGCTGTCCTTTCTTTGTTTGTCGCCGTATCTAAATATCTGAGGAGACCTAATGTATGCTTGGCTTTTTGTGCTTGACTGGCCTTTTGACCGATTGACCGTAGGTCGATAATATCCCAACAGTTGGCCCTGATGGCTTAATTACATCGTACTGGGGAGCTTTTAAATTTTTATTCTACGCTCGTGAGATGTTACAGGAAGGTTACACCAATGTTAGTGCTCTTACTACCTCGTCGTGACCACCTTCACTCTGGTGCATCCTATGTAGCATAAGGGCAAAGCCTTCAAGATTCCAGGTTTATTCTCCTGGAATGTCTTCCTGAGTGGTTCCGAGCTCGTCGAGGAGGTCCGAAAAGCCTCAGAAGATCGTCTCTCTGCTCGTGAAAGAATCAGTGATGTGCGTGGCGCGTCTGAACCATTTTTGGTTCATAATTGATGCTGATGTGTTACCTTGAAAGATTTTGAAGCTCAAATATACTCTAGGCCATGAGATAATGGACAACCCTTATCACATCCCAATTATCTTAACTCAGCTCACCCGTAACCTTGCTGCTCGATTTCCGGACATTCTAGACGAAATTAAAGCTTCCTTCGATGACAATATCCAACTAAATGGCCATGGTATGTTTTCATGTTATCTTGTTTACACCTATCTGCAACACCTCGCGCTTCTTTTTCAGAATGGGGAAGCGTGCCTGCATTTGAAACCGTCGTACGAGTTGTATGTCGAACAAGTAATCGTGTATTTATTGGCCTTCCGCTATGTAAATACTATCTTTTTCTAGCCTCATACCCCATATTCATTAGATTATAATTAGGCCGCGATCCCGATTGGAATGACCTGGTTTCTGGATTCTCCCTCGATGTGGTCAAGACTGCAGCCATGATCGATTTGTTTCCTGAATTTATGGCCCCGTACGTTCCAGCACCTCAAACTCAAATATGCTCTTTTTAGTAACTTTCAATGCAGTCTCGTAGGTAGACTCCTTTCGAAGTTGCCTCAATCCGTGCAGCGAGGAATGAGGCTTTTACGGCCTATAATAGAGGAACGCCAGAAGTATTTGGATGACTATGGGAGCGACTGGTATGAAAAGCCGGTACGCGGTGTGCGAGCGCATGATATACGCATGCTCTCATGAGAAATATATAGAATGACATGCTGTCATGGCTCATGGACAAAGCACAAGGAGAAGAACGTTCAGCGCAGAATCTCACCAAGCGTGTGCTAGCAACTAATTTTACCGCAATCCATGTATGTCGTTATTGTTCAAGTTCATTGCCTGTCTCACGATCATTTACTTCCCACTACAGACATCATCCGTTGTATGCTCTTTCTCCTAGTTAATCTTGTAGCAACAACTTAGCTTCATCATAGATTTTTACACATGCTTTATTTCATTTGGCCGCAAACCCTCGATACATTAAGCCACTACGCGACGAAGTGGAAACCATCGTAGAGAAAGAAGGTTGGTCCAAAGCCGCGTTAGCAAAGATGCGGCATGTGGACAGTTTCTTAAAGGAAACGCTAAGGTTCGATGGCCTCACTTTCAGTAAGCCCCTGTCAGACTACACCCATTTAATTGACGAAGTTAACGCCCGCGTAGTATCTATGCTCCGCAAGGCTATGACAGATTTCACATTTTCCGATGGCACATTCATACCAGCTGGTTGTACGGTGACGGTCGCATCGTCGCCTATGCATCATGACAGTGAAATATATGCAGACGCTGATGCATTCGTTCCCTTCCGATTTGCCAACGAGAAGCAAGAGGGGGAACAACCTTGGCAGCAGATGGTTTCCACCAACCCGCAGTATCTTGCTTTCGGACACGGAAGAAATGCATGGTCTGTTCTTCGAGTATCACTTGAGATAATATTCTGATTCATGAAATTTGTGATCCTTAACAGTCCTGGGCGCTTTTTCACTGCAACTGAGTTGAAAAGTATGCTAGCACATGTTGTTGTGACGTATGATGTCAAGTTCGAGGACGAGGGCGTGCGACCAACCAGTGTATCATTCGGTACGGCCAATTCACCCGATACAAAGGCAAAGATCTTGTTCAGGAAACGTGTAGAATAGTAGAACCTTTGTACTAGGATAGATGGATCCGGAATGTGTATGTTCAAGTTGCTTAAAGCAAGGAAATACCAGAGTGTGCGACTCGACAAGCGGCTCGGGAATTCACGAAAGACCATTGAAACCCCGATCCACTTCTTACCACCAACGACGATCTTCTTCTCTTCCTTTCATCCCCAATACCTTACAGCATCTCTAATACGCGCTCTATGTCATCAAACATATCAACGCTCGGCTGGCCCGAATCTCTCAAACGTATTCTTCAGCCTGCTATCCAGGGACCAACAACTTCGTTCTCAAGCGGCAATGCAAACTTGCGATCATCCAAACAGCCCCTAGGTGTCCTATGGAAGGCAGCTCTCACCTCCCATATTTTTGAAGACCTGTCTTCTGGGTTAAACTATGGCCGACGTGTTCTTCGTCTCGATTACTTTGGTCTACAGTCTGTGGTTTTGTTTGAATATCCTGGTATTGCCGATGGTGACACTGAGGATGCGGACGACCCGTTGGATCTGAGTACCGTGTTTGGCGACCTCGATAGTCCTCAAGACGAGAGCATAAGCGTCGATCAGCTCATTTTTGATCTAGTTTCAGCCAAACTTGTCTACGTACCGTCATACGCATGCACATCTTTTGTCGTGAGTGTGAAGGTCATCGCTGATTAAAAAAACATTGCATCGATCATTTACCGATGTATCTCACCCACGTTTCGTACAGACAGGTCAAGTCATCCACGCATACCTTTTCTCTCCTGAGTCGTATCCAAGGCCCACAAAGAACGGTTTTGTCGTTCATCCTGGATCTATGCTCAAAACATCTGTGGACGTCCCTTTCCTAAGAAACACAACACACCTCGTCGAGGATACCATGTTTATAAGACCACTTCCGTGTCTCGATTCCGATGATGACGATAATAGGGTGGCCAATACCTCGATTTCTACCACCGCCTCGGATTCTCCTGGACCTTCTACTCCTTTGAATCTATCTTTCCGATCGAGGCCTGTTCTCTTGGACTATCTCAACAGCGCACACTCGATACATGTCAATCTGTTCAAGTCGCCTCCATCCAAAGTGTCTCAATCAACCACCTATCAAGCCGGTACACTGTTACTTACACATGAAAACGACGACCAATTAACTGAAGTAAGGGTATCTCTTACCGAGCGTGGGTGTGCTCCCACCGGCAAAGAAAACTAAGGCATATGGCTGTTGGATTGCAATTTTCCTCATAACGCTGGCAGTTATCTCACTGTCTTTACTCACTGGCAGCCTTATGCGGCTACACATTTATGTACCTCAGGCTTGCAATGGGATATTTGAATTTGTCTGTCATTCGCTCGAGGAATTTCAAGATCAAATTTACTACAAGCACCATTGGGCACGGCAAGAAGGTACAACAGCAAGTATAGAGGATTTCTAGCGTAAAAAAGACGGCCTAAAACCTTTCCCAGTTCTACTACGAGATTCAGAAGCTTCCTGTGTCAGTGCAGGAGAGCGCAGAGAAAGTATGGCAGACGATCCTCGAGATGCTTCGACCGTTACATCGCTTACAGATGAGGACGGCGTGGAGTGATGCTGCAGCAACTGAAGTGGTGAGTACTGTGAAACTGGTGTAGCACGAACGGTAACAGATCCACGGTGTCGAAAATCTGGCTGTCCGAGTCTCTGTACTGCTCCCAGGCTCAACGCTAGCAATGGATGGTCAGTAAACTGACAAGGCTAAGATAACAATGATCTTCATCCATTCACTCACCAGAGATATTTGGAACAGATATGTCATTTTGTTTTGATTCTAAACTGCCGCCACCTACTTCGCCACCACCCGAATAAGGGTCATGATCAGCTAAGAGTGTATCAATCTTTTGAAAGGGACTAACTAACCTTGACATGTCATCCAATTAGAACCATGGACGAATCGGTCATATGAAATACGTGTCTCAGGTGCGCCGATGAGCCTTCTAGTACGAAAGTCGCACCAATTTTGGCGGTGTACAAGCGGCACCCAGTACAAAAGATTTTGGTCAAAAGGAAATTCAGGACTGACCGCAAAAGACACCCAGCCTGAAGAAGACGGTGACTCCACTTGGTTGTACGGCCTGACGATTAGCTGGCAATTCCAGATTCTGACTGTTCTGTCATCGGATCCTGAAGCTAGATGTTTTCCGTCTGGCGAGAATGCAACGCAGTTGACCATGTCAGTATGACCTTGAAGTGCGCCATGGCCTGCTGCCATTTTACCGGTGGTTATATCCCAAATTTTGAGTGTGTCATCCATTGAGCAGGAAGCCAGCCACTTTCCGTCTGGTGAAAATACCACTGATCTAACTGCTTTTGTATGGGCATGAAGCAAGTCTACCACAATTACACCGGTGACCACATCCCAGACCTTGATGGATTTATCACCAGAACAGGAAGCTAACTGCTTTCCGTTTGGTGAGAATGATACAGAACTAACCAATTGACTATGTCCTCGAAATGGGCCTCCCACCATCTGGCCAGAGGCTACGTCCCATATCATTATTGTTTTGTCATTAGAACTGGATGCTAGTTGCTTTCCATCAGGGGAAAATGAAATATTGTTGACCTCATCAGTATGCCCCTGAAATGGATCTGCCACCAACTGAACAGTTACTACATCCCAAATTTTGATTGCCTGATCACCAGAGCTTGATGCTATTATTTTCCCATCTGGGGAGAATGTCACACAGTTTATTCTGGCAGTATGGGCTTGGATTGGGCCAGCTACCATTTGGCCGGAAGTTATATCCCAGATCCTGATGGTTTCATCATGGGACCCTGATGCCAGTAATTTTCCGTTTGGCGAGTAAGCAACTGAGCTGACTTGTTTGGTATGTCCTTGCAATGGGCCCCTTACAATCTGACCAGTAACTTTATCCCAGATCCTGATTGTCTGATCACCTGAGGCTGAGGCTAGGTGCTTCCCATCTGGGGAGAATGCAATAGAATTGACCCATTTATAATGTTTCTGAGCTGTGCTTTTCGCTGTCTCGCCAACAGTCATTACATCCCATACCCTCATGGTGTTGTCACCGGAGCCAGAAACTACTTGTTTCCCATCTGGTGAAAATGCAACAGAACTGACCCATGCACTATGGCCTTGAAATGGGCTGCCTATCATCCGACCACTTGCTACATCCCAAATCCTGACTGTTTGATCTCGTGAGCCAGAAGCCAACTGCCTTCCATCTGGCGAAAATGAAATAGAGCTGATCCACATAGTGTGGCCTTGGAATGGACCTGCTACCAGTTGGCCTGAGGATACGTCATAGATCCTGATTATTTTATCAGAAGAACCCGATGCTATCCACTTTCCGTCTGGTGAGAATGCAATAGAATTAATGCTTGATAAATGCTGCGTATCTGGTTGTATGGCAATCTGTCCAGTGGTTGCATCCCATATTGTCACCGTCCCATTAAAACAGCTTGAAGCCAATAGCTTTCCATTCGGTGAAAATACAACTGAAGTGATAGATTGACGATGTTGCAATGGCAGCATTACCATCTGGGCGGAGGTTGCATTCCATACCCTAATGGTGTAGTCATCAGAGCCAGATGCCACCAGCTTGCCATCTGGCGAGAACGCAACACTCGTTATGCCTTCCATGTGACTAAAAAGCGGTCCCACCACCATGTCACCGTTGGCTACATCCCAGATTCTGAGGGATTTATCATGAGAGCCCGAAGCCAATCGCTTTCCATCTGGCGAAAACGCAACAGTATTGACCATATTGGTGTGGCCTCGCAAATGGCTCATAATCATCTGACCAGTAGATATATCCCATATCCCGACTGTATAGTCATTAGAGCCTGAAGCCACTAGTCTTCCGTCTGGCGAAAATGCAACAGATCTGACCGCGCCTGTATGACCTGAAAGGACGCTTGTAACAGACGGCCATTTCTTTTCCTTGCCAGCCACAGACAACAACTTATGAAACCTGGGGAGATATATCCTAGATACCAGAGATTCCCTAGGTGCAAAAGGCAGAGCAGATAAGTAAATGTGAGGCAAGCTCTGCGAAATAGGATCATTGAAGTTGACGATGAATAGCCGTGCATCTTGCGCAAACTTTTCCAGATCCACACTGACAACCTGTGGGTGACCGCGAATTAATCCTATCCACCTATCCTACGTTGGCTAATAGATTGACTTACCCTAAGATGTGGGGTTACGCTGCGAAGTAGCACTGACGCGATTGATGTATCGTAAACCAAGCTAATTACTTCAAGCCAGTGAAGAAAATGGGTATTGAAAAGCGTTGCAAGCAGCGACAAAATCCAGTCACAGCCTGGTATGCACTCCAGGGCATCCATTAGATGATCTGGCCAAAACCGACACGCATAGATCAGGTGTAAGCCTATATGCTTCCTGATGCGCTCGAACATATCCTTGACGTCGCGATTGCGGATATAAGATGTCTCCAGTCCACAGATATTGAATTTCAGACCGTGATCTGGATCATGCATAATCTTCAAGCATGCACGCAGGAGGTCCAGATTTTTACTGCCTCTTGTGCTAGGATCGATACGAAGTGGGTCAGGACATAATTCCGACTGCAAGAGAAATTCTGCGAATGACAAGTGGCCAATACGAACCAGTCCGTCATCACCAGTTGAGATTACCGATTTTAACCTTTCTAGTACCAGGTCAATCGCGCTTTCCTTGACAGATAAGAGGATAAAGTGTTTGAGATGTTTGCGTGGCAAGGGAGTCTTTGAGAAAATGATCGCCCCAAGTAGCGGCTGAAACACGGCTTTACTCGCTTCATTCATTTGAAGGCTCCCTAAGGCATGAGTAACGAGTTGACGATAGAGACCATTGATATGATCGCGTACTATCATAGAATCACCGGAGAGTATAGACTCTAGCTGTTCCTCTGGAAAACCTTGTTCGATGAATCGCATAACAGTCTCCGCCCAAATGAATAGGCCTGCCGCGCGAGTTGTCAGCTTTTCGATAGCTGACAGTCCTGGCCAGTCGGTAGCCTCCAGAGAGGGGAAATCCATCTTTAGCTGATCGAAACGATTGACGAAGAATGTGCGAACGTCGGCCAGCGCTGCAGCAGTCACTTGGTCTCCAGTGGGAAGCACGACTACTTGACAAGTCTGACGCAAAGACTCCGGAACACGTTCATCTCGGCTTGTAATAATTAACTTCAGTGCCTTGGAAAGTTTGGACCACTGGATAAGAGTATCGATTAAAGCTTTGCGCTGTGGGTACTGAGATTTGTTGCCACATTCGTCTAACGCATCAATGACAATGACCGGATGTCTATTATGTGACGCCCTGAGTTGATATTTCGGCTTTGACAGGAAACACTGTCTTACCTGCGTCCCTGCTGCATAGTGAAATAAGGCTCAGAATCTACTATAGGTGCTTTGATAAGAGCATTAAAATGATCTTGAATGTCTGGCCTTTTTGGATCGGCTCGCCGGTCCTTCAGATTCTGAAGGATGGTAGACGCAATGTCAGTGTTGAAGTGAGCAAGCTCGTATGCCACAGTGCGCCATAGAGCGATCGGGTCGCTAGAAGAGGCATCATCCTGGCGAAAGAAAAAGGAACCACCAAGCCGACCCGCCTGGGTTAGCTGAGAAACCAAACTCGATGCCATTGCGGATTTTCCTGCGCCAGGATTGCCTTTGATCCAAAGAATGTTTCTATCCGCCGTCGGATCATCTAGCCATTGGTAGACTTCTTTGAAAACATCCTCCCGAGTACCTTCCATGCAAGGTTGCACGTAACGACGAAAACGGTCGACTGGATCCAACCTCGACAGAACATCCTCATTTTCGGCTGAGGTCGCACGATAGACATTGGTAACATTCGTGGTATAATTATGTTGGTCACCTGCGATATCGTTAAAAACGCTGTGACTAGCATCGACGTTGCTTGAGTTTTGAAAGTAGGGCATTGTGGGGGGCAAGAAGAAGCTGGTTGGTTTTCAAACGTAAAACAAAATCGATAGATCATGTGATGGCGTTGCATAGTTTCTGTCACTACTACTGCCACCGTGCCAAGCTTAGTTCCAGTTTCTGTTTTTTTTTGACATTCACGATGATGTTTGGAGGACTGACAGCCACTCCAGTATTATCCGGGACATCTTCGTTTTAGGCTCACAGTAGACGAAACAATCCATATATCAGATCTGTCCTACAAATCGCCTGTGAAGAATCGCAAGATGTGGTGGCATTGATGTGACCAGGATGGTAATGAGAATGCAATGATCAATTTCTCGGGTTTTTTTTTACGGCTGTCCTGGAGATAAAACGACAATATTTGTATGCACCTGGTGTTAGCATCGTTGAGTTTGAGCTATTGAGAGGGAACGAATGTCTTCCTTCAAATCTTTTGGACCGCCTACGAGAGATTAGAGATCCAAGTGTTTCGAATAAAGGGTAGCGGCCATCTTGCATACGGTTTTGTCATCTTCGATTTGGACGGAGGTACAATTTCAAGGAAAAGCAAGTTCAGGCTAACAGCCGTAAACGAAGGAACGTCCGTATTGGGGCGACGCGCATAAACTCCGCGAGCGTCGATATTATCTGATCGTTATCTTATCCATCCACGGTTAGCTCATTTTCACTCTAGGTATAAATCATCCTAATACACTAGTCTTCTGCCCAAAGACTGAGCTCATTTTCACTCTAGTTCACTGAACTCAACAATTTTCTGATCGATAGACATGCCTGAAGTCGCTGTCAAGAATAAAGTATGCTTAATGTGAGTATGCCTTCGTTCTGTTCATCGTCGCCAATGTGATACCGAACTGGCTTTCTTTTCCAACTACTCCCATGTATAAAAAGCGTGCACGATGGTTGGGGAATCGCACCTTCTAAAGGCATCAAAGGAAACGCCATCGAAACTGCAGATACAACCCACATGGACACACTCTCCCGCACAAACCAGAATGGCGACGGCTCGGGCGGGTATAGAACGCTCTCTGCTCATGGAGTTGCTGTAGGCTTGAGCGAAGGGCTCATGGGAAACTCTGAAGTTGGGTAAGTGTTTCTTTCTTTTCCTCACTGGTGGCAATAAAGAAAAATAGACAAACTCGTCTATCTAATCTGCGCTCGCCTCCGAATATTGAACCGCTTTAAAGCCATCTCAACATTGGCGCTGGGCGTATTGTCTGGCAAGACATTGTAAGAATCGACGTTGCGATCAAGAAGAGGCTATTTCACAAAAATGAGACGATTCTCGCGAGCATAAAACGCGCCAAGGAAGGTAACGGGAGGTTGCACTTGGCTGGATTGGTGAGTTGGTATCTCTTCTCTGTTAATGTCTCTTATGAGCATACTCGGTCTGCTTGACTTCATTCAATTATTGTGGTTTGAATATATTTTATTATCATTATTTCTTAATATCTAACCTTGATTGTCACCGTTTTACGGATTGGATGAAACTAATACTGACGCAAAACTTTATCTTCCATATCGCTATTTATGCTGTCGACCCGCTCATGCAATATCCAATCTCTTGACGTCTGCCACTCTTCCCATTTCATCTTAATTTCAACTTTTACAAACCAATCTTCCTCCATCCTGCCGTGGCCTAGATCTCCGACGGCGGTGTCCACTCACACATAAGCCATCTCTTCGCCCTTCTCGAAACGGCTAAAGAAAATGAGGTTCCACACACCTACATCCACTTCTTCGCCGACGGGCGTGACACTGCTCCCCGCTCCGCCACCATCTACGCAAATCAGCTCCAAGACTTTATAGACAAAGAGGGCTACGGACAGATTGCGACAGTGGTGGGGAGGTACTATGCGATGGATAGGGATAAGAGGTGGGAGAGGGTGAAGGTCGCTGTTGATGGACTAATCAAGGGCGAGGGTGAAGCGCTGAGTAAGGAGGAGGGGCTGATTGACAAGATTGAGGAGAGGTATAAGAAGGATGAGACGGACGAATTCTTGAAACCAATTATCGTTAATGGAGACGATGGCAGAATTAAAGGTGCATTTTTTTTGATTATGTCTTCGTCAATTAGTGTAGCTAATACTTGTTTCGCAGAAAGCGACACGTTGTTCTTCTTCAACTACCGCTCAGACCGCATGCGTGAGATCGCAACGCTCCTTGGAAAGCTGGACACGCCGATAGAGTTGGATATACCCAAGGATCTTGTACGTCATGTCCCATTTCACGCTCGTTCGCTCGCAACTAACGCCGTACTTTTGTCACTGCGAAGCACATCTCGACGATGTCGCGGTACAACGCTGAGTTCCCATTCACTGTAGCTTTCCCTCCACAAGCTATGACGAACGTCCTGGCAGAGTGGTTAGGAAAGCAGGGCGTGAAGCAGTCTCATATTGCTGGTTTGTCCCTTCAGTTCTCCCTTTGCTCTACCAATACCTAAACTTACCTGTCTACCCCCGCACTCACGTGAACAGAGACAGAAAAATACGCACACGTCACGTTCTTCTTCAATGGAGGTGTCGAGAAACAGTATCCCTTGGAGGAACGTCACATGATCCCCTCTCCGAAAGTCGCAACATATGATCTCGAGCCTGGGATGAGTGTCCAAAACGTAGCAGACAAGGTTGCGGAGGTTCTGAAGAATGGAGAAAACGAGTTTGTCATGTGTAATTTTGCACCACCTGATATGGTGAGTCTCTTCTAGCTTCCCAGTCATTTTCTAAGAAAAACAAACCTGTGCCATCGATTCATTCGATGTATTTGACAGGTCGGACACACTGGTGACTATCAAGCGGCTGTCAAAGCCATCACCAAGACAGATGCTGCCGTGGGTACGATCGCGGCGGCTTGCAAAGAGACGGGGTACGTTCTGCTTATCACAGCTGACCATGGAAACGCGGAGCAAATGTTGAATGCGGAGACTGGGGCACCTCATACGGCGCACACGACGAACAAAGTACCGTTTATCATGGTTGGCGGGACGGGGCTTAAATTTGCGGAGGAGGGAGGTAAAGAGGAAGAAGGCAAGGAAGAAGGGGACAAAGGGATCAAGGAGAAGGCTCAGGAGGAAGAGGAGGAAGAGGGTGCGTTGGCAGATGTAGCGCCTACGGTGCTTGCTATTATGGTGAATACTCCTCTTTTCTGGTGATTCAGTTGATAGAAAACATTCTGACAATGTGCTTGTCTATAGGGTCTTCCTCAACCCGAAGGTGAGCGATTTCTTACTTTTTGCATTCTTATCTTCTGTGCGGTGTCTGATTCATATCTGGCCAGAAATGACTGGTCGCTCTTTGCTTGCGTGATTGTGTGGTGTATATAGTGTTATGGTGTTGTAGTTGTCATACCACGAAGTTAGACCTGACCATGTATCAGGGCGGTGAGGTCTGTGAGCGGGGGCAGCGGAAGACTCGTAGAACTCTAAAGGGTTCAATGCTGATATTATTAGTAGAAGCGAATGTATTATTTTTCTTTGATTTTTATAGAATTCTGAGGTTGTTCTGTCGATGTTTGAATGTTTTTCTTGGCTGAAAGCTATGTAGGTGTTTCAATCTCTCCACATTCGGATTTCGCACGGTGCTACGGGTAGTTGCATTGGACATTATCATACATGACGAGCTCACAGCACTATGCCGATGGACACCATTCATATTCTTAGTTAATACTTCCATAACTTGACAAAACCGGATAAACCCGGTCTCTGCTAAAGCGGCCATTGTTCTCCATGGAGCATAGCCACCACTCCATGGAGTCACCACTGTTTAATAAATCGTAGCGGCGCCAAGTCGCCAGTCCCTGACTCCGAAACCGAAGATAGTGCAGACTGTAAGAAAAACCAATAACAACATCGTGCAATGTATTTTGGACCAAGAAAACAGGATCACTAAGCAATTGTTTTACAATACAGGTAAAATTTTAGCTAGCTCATTCTTGAGCCTCGACAACGTCTAAATCCAGCATTTGGAACAGATCATTGAGTTCCAGATCAGCATCCAACATCTCCCACTCATTGTTCTATGCACTCTTTTTCCGTGGGTGAAGATGACCCTGCCTCTGGCTCTCCCTGGGCATACCTCTTACCCTTGCCCTTTTGCTTAATCTTTTGTGCCCTAGCTTCAACTTCGGCATCTCCAACATTTGGAGCCCCATTGAAAATGGACTTCTGAGCACTGATTGACCTAGGTAAGACTTGTAAATTTTGAAGCATAACATTATATGCTCAAGAACCCCTCTTCTCAGGGTTCCCACTGAAGGCCCACCTGTGGCAATAATATAGTCAGACAACAAATAACATCATGGTTCAAAAAATATTACAGCTATTAAGTGAATTTTTTTTTTGACCGAGACTATTGCACCATGCTTCAGATGAGTACGGTATTCAGTAGGATGAATCAAAGTCCCATCTTTATCACGAATGTTGGGGATGGCAACCAGCATGTTGCCTATGTCATTTTGAGCTATAAGTCTCTTGTAAAAGCTGTTTGGGTCTGGCAAACAAACTGGGGGGACATACATTGCACAATACAGCTCTTAATGATAAAAGAATTAATAAAACTAAGTGAAACTACAATAGATGTTAGTTTAAGGTGATCTCTAATAAATGTAATGTAACATACCTCAGCTGCTGCCCGAGAGGCTATAGAAACGACTGAGGTAAGCCTCCTGGTAATCAATCCCCTCCCTTTGAGTAAAACCTCGTGCAACAATCCGGAGTTTGTATCTCTCAATGTTTCCGTTTTGATCAAACTTGATCTGGAACACAGGTTTTGATGTGATGGGTTTTACTCCCTTTGGAAGTAGAACAGTGTCATATACTGCATTAGTCACTCCCACTCGAGTGCAACCATAGTCCCATAGCTTAACTTCCATAATTCTCCATCCGGACGTGATAAGGCTTCCTTTAGTGTCCTTGGAAGGTCTGTGTTAGATGGACCGGTACTTGCTATTCCAGCAAAGAATGTCTCCTCTGTATCAGATGTTTCTTCATGAACCTCAGGAGTGTTAGGTTTCTCCATGGAGTTGTCATGCTGCTCTTTTTGAGACTGTTCCTCATCTAGAGTCCTTTGATAATCTCGGTTTTTGTCTGCAGGATGGGTCTGGCAACTGCTTCTGTGTACTCCTAGGACTTCAGCAGGCATGACTGCTCTATTAGGAACTTGTGCAGGTACTCCAGGGAGTAAACACATTTGTGTATTTGTTGCCCCACTCACTCCTGAAGGTGTTGAATCACTCCTCGGAGGTGTTGTATGCCTTCCAGAAGCTGATCCAATGGACAGGCTGTTTAGCTGTATTCGGACTTTTTCCACATCAGCTGGCTGTATGTTGAGGGGCTGTCCTCCCACTGACTGTAACTCTACTTTGGCTTTCTGTTCTGAAGATGGCCAGTGTTCAGGTCTTGGTTGTAGAGACTGTTGTGGAGGGTGTCTTAGCTGATCAGGTGCTCCCACTGCTCTCGGAACGTCTCCACGGAGGTATTGCCCCACTGCTCTTGGAACATCTCCTTGGAGATGTGGTTCCATTTGCAATTCATTTGGATCTTGGATCCGAGGGTCAGGATCATCCTCCTCCAATGTTTTTTGGTCTGGATAGTGAGCATTCTCTGGAATGAGTCCCTCCCACTGATCTGTGCTAGTGTCTGTGTTCCAGGGAGCAGTGTCATCCTTTTGTACCTTTCCGGATTCATTGAATATGACATGCCGACTGGAAAACACAGTCTGTTTTTCAGTGTCTAGGAGTTTGTAGGCTTGCTTTCCATGTGTGTAGCCAATCATTATGGCTTTGCGCCCCTTGGAGTAAAACTTCCCTTGCCTTTTGTCTTTCGGAATCAAGGCATATGCTTGGCATCCAAAAGGGCGAAACAAAGTTTGATCAACTCTCCTTTTAAACAGTATTTCATATGGGGTCTTTCCATGGAGTCCTGATGCTGGGCTGCGTGCTGTGATATATGCAGCTGTTTGCATGGCATCTACCCAAAATGACTTTGGGAGCTTGGAATCATGGAGCATAGTGGTTGCTAATGTAGCCAATGTCTGATTCATGAGTTCTGCAATGCCATTTTGTTCCGGAGTATCCGCAGCTGTAGTTTCTTGAATGACACCATCTCCTCAGAGTTGATTTTTGAATGCATTGCCAGTATATTCTCCTCCCCCATCAATCCGGAGAAATTCTGTGTATAGTGGAGTGAAGTTTTCTTCTCCCAAATAAGTCCGGAAGAATGTTTAAACATCTTCTTTCCATTGCTTGTATCGTTCCAGTGCTTCACTTTTATGTTTTAGGAAATATATCCATGGAAATTTGGAGAAATCATCTACAATTATAATCCAGTACCGGAAACCCTCCCTGGAAGTTGGTTTGATTGGTCCTCCAACATCTGTGTGCACAATTTGTATGGGGTGCTTGGCTCGGTTTCCTCCAGTGAACTTGAAAGGTAATTTCTTCATCTTTCCTAAAGCACAAGGTTCACAAAACTCCGGGGTTCCGGTAAGGGTGTCTATATCCTGGAGCTGTCTTTTTGTAACCATTCATTGCAAGCGGTCCATTCCGATGTGTCTCATTCTCCTGTGCAATAAATTTACATCTACTGCTGCAAAAGCTGACTCTGGGTTGATTTCAGGTTTTGCTTGGATGTAATAAAGTCCTCGCTTGTGTAACGCAGTGAGGATAAGTTCCTCCAATTTCCGAACTTCACAAGCATTTGACCCTGCTGGAAAAAGTGTTGATAACCCCGTTTTGGACAATTTGTGGACAGAGACAAGTGCTAAAGTGAAGTTTGGCACAAGTAAGGCATTTGACAGTGCAATATTGTAGTCCTTTTTGCCAACAGTTGCTTGTAGGATTACTGTTCCAATGCCAATGGCATTTACAGAGGATTCATCCCCAAAACTGATTGTCCTCGGAGGATGCAAAACATGGTATGTTCCTGGCTCAAACCAGGAGCGGTGAGGGACCATGTGGGATGTTGCTCCGGAGTCAATAATAATTGTTGTTTTGGACTTATCGGGTTCCAACACAAGGTAAGCTTGAATGCGTTTAGCAAGGGGCTTGGAAATATGTACATGTTCCAATGCAATATGACTCTGTTCCTCCTCGGAGTCAGATCCAGATGATTGCTCCGCTGTATTTGCCTTTTCCTTCTCTTTTCCTTTATCCTTGTGTCTTTCCTTTCCCTTCTTCCTTTGACCTTTTCCAGCTGACTGAAGTGTTTGACACTCCAAGGTGTTGTGTGATTTGGCTTTGTGGAAGTTACACCATTTCTCCTCGGATTTGAGTGCTGTTTTGGAACCTCCAGGGGCCTTCCCTGACTGTCGTGCAACTTCTGCAGTGATCCGGATCTCAACTGCATCAAAGGTAAGTTTATTTTCTTCAACCGTGTTGATTACTGATGACTGAAATATTTGCCATTCAGGAGTGCATGGGAGAGATTGGAGAAGAGCAAAAGCCATGAGTTTGGTATCAACTCCTAGTTTCATTCCGGAGAGGTGTGAATCAATTGTCCGGATTTTTGCAATGTGGTCCTGGATAAGTGATGTCCCATCCCAGGACAATTTGGTGAGTTGCTGGAATGAATAGAAGGCCAAGGCAATGTTGGACGTTTGATGGAGTGAGACAAGTTTATCAAATAACTCCTTGGAGCTGGTGAGGTCTCCAGTCCTCATTAGGAGGGCATCAGAGATGTGGTCCTGGATGATTCCATGTGCCTTCTCATCCTTAAGTATCCAGGTGATCTCAGGATTCTCCTAGGAGGTAGGTTTTCCTGGTGAGGGCTTAAGCTCCTCTCCAGTAACAACCCGGAGAACTTTTTCCTGACGTAGCTTTGAGATGATCCGGAGTTTCCATATCTGAAAATTGTTGGGTCCAGTGAGAACTGGACATGTGGATGTATCGCGTGCTGTGGTCATGGTTCCGAGGTTGCCGTTTCAAATAAGAATTATTTCCTGCGTAGCTTTTGCGCACCAGGGCTCATAACCTAATAAAACTATGTGAAACTCAGCCGCTGCCCAAGAGGCTATAGAAATGACTTTATTATTTACCTATGTGAAACTACAATTGATGTTAGTTTAAGGTGATCTCTAATAAATGTAATGTAACATACCTCAGCCGCTGCCCAAGAGGCTATAGAAACGACTGAGGTATTCCTATACTAAACCCCCTACTACTTATAGTCGGAGGTGCTACTCGCTACAGTATAATGACTCCTAGGAGTACAATTGTGCTCCTAGGAGAACAATGGTTACTCCATGGAGTGGTGGCTATGCTCCATGGAGAACAATGGCTGCTTTGGCAGAGACCGGGTTTATCCGGTTTTGTCAGAAATGACCGTCAGGTGAGAATAAAAACGAGAGTAAGGGACCCATGGTGGGGCTAGGCAAAGGAAGGAAAGTGAAGGAAATGACAAAAGCGAGGGCGCAATGCAATGTGTAGCCAGTGGCGACGCAAAAATTTGCCAAAATGCCGAAATGCGGAAAGTACCGAATGGAAAAGCAAAGGTGAGCGTGACTGGATTGCCTAATAGAGGTGGTGCTAATCAGCCACAAGTTTGAAAAAGGCAATATTAATTACTATTCCACATGGCACTGTGCCTGTGTGGTGCAAAGGCGAGTCTTTTTGAATATTCGCTTCGTTATTGACACCTGTCCATGCTACCAATCAACTTTGGTGCATGACACCATTCTGTTGTGGGGAGTCGTGTACTGTGAGTTCACATTCGGTACCACGGTTCTCGAGGTGAGTGGTCATTTCATCACTCATGAATTCTCCGCCACGATCAGATCTGATTACTTTGATTTCAGCTCCATCTTTTTGGGTATTGAGCCATGCCTCAAATTTCTGATATGCAACTAGAGCATCGCTTTTGTGGGCTAAGAAGCGGACATGCGTTTCTCTTGAGTGGTCATCAGTGAGAGTGAGCATATAGTGTTTCCCTGTTAGGTCCTGTACTGATGCTGGGCCCCATAGATCCATGTGTATTTGTTCACCATACGATTTGGCGCGGGTGTAGGAGACCTTAGGAAGCAGCTTTCTGTTTGCTTTGGCCTTAGCACACACTTCGCAGAATTCACTCAGGGTAGTAGTCTCCAGTTTTACTCCTTTTATCATCCCAGATGAAATCATCTTGGTTAACATTTGCGGAGACACATGTCCCATGCATCCGTGTAGACAGTCCATTGTTATTGAGACTAATTTGTCCGTTTTTCTCGCTTCTTGGGCTTGGTGGGCAGTTATTGCGTTTTCTAGTTGATAAAGCCCTTTTTTCATAGGTATTTGAGTGATTATGCAATTTTTCGGACGTGGGGAGATGATTTGACAAGTTCCCTTCTCAATATGGATCGCGTGGCCAGTCTTTTCAATCTGACTGACGGATATGAGAATTGAGGACATGTTTGGTGCGTATAGCACCCTCTTCAATAGGAGTTCCGTATGACGTGTTCCGTTTGGCATCTTTAGGATTATATCTCCTTCTCCTACAGCTTGGAGTAGGGTATCTCCAGCTGTCTTAATGGGCTGAGGCTTTATGGGTTTTAGATTGACGAATAGGTTGGGATCTGGGCAGAAATGTCTGCTCGCACCGGAGTCTATTAAGACTTGGTAGTTGGTGTGAGTCATCGTTTTCTGCGAGTCTATGTTGCCAACTGATGCCATTAGGACATAAAGATCTTCATCTGAGCTCTCATTTATGTCTGCTTTAGTTGCCATTTGGGTTTTATTAGTGGCTGGTGCGTCATCTTTCCCCTTCTTATCATCTTCATTCTTATCTTTCTTGTTCTTCTTTTTATCCTTCTTGAATCTCTTATCCGGTTTTCAACAGTCTTGTCCAATATGCCCAATCTTTCCACAGTTGTAGCAGGTGCGAGTTTTGCGCCTTTGTTCTGATTGGGCTGATAGTGCCAAGTTCGAGGCTTTACTATTGTCAGGTCTTGACATAGCAGTTCAATTGGCATATTTGTCGTAGATTCGGGTGACAAGGTCGTCAGGAAGAAGAGGTTTGCCAATTGATTCATAGGTTACAGTTGAAGATGATAGGAAATTTCTATAGGATAAGGGGAGTGACGTTATCATCATAGAGACAAAATCATCATCCGAGACTGGGCCTCCCATGTCTCAAGAAGCATGCAGAAGTGGAGCATTTTGTCTATGTGAGTCTTCACATTGTCTTTCTCTCCGCATTGAAGATTTTGGAGCTTTTCTCTAGTGTTCGTTATTACAACTTTGCTTTTGGACTCGTAGTAACCACATAGTCCCTTCCATAATAGGGCAGCAGTGAGGTTGGCTCCGTTCGCTCGCATGCGGACATGAACTGTGGATGGAATGGTAGTGACTATTTGATATTTTGTGGCAGCTTCTCTTCTGCATTACGTGTCATATAATTCTTCATTGCTTGAGATATCTTTCTTGGTAGCTGTAGTGCCATCTGCTTTAGTCACTGAGCCATCATTGTGGTAGGTGAATTCTTCTGGCTTTGTAACCAAGCCTTTGAGATGACGATATAGTCCTCTCGCATCTATATTAGCCAACATAGTTTCCTTATATGTGGCCCAGTTTGTTCCCTTTTCGTCGTGTTTTACCATGCCTAATGCCGACATGGTACCTGTCGTTAGGGAAGAATCTGTGATATCTTGTGGGCTCATAACCTCTAAGAAATCAATACTGAAGCATAATAAGTAAATGAAGATGTGAAAAAAAAAGACTGTATCTACTAACCTCAGTTTTGTGCAATACAAACTGAGGTGTAACTATTCTAGAAACGAGCATAAAAATGAGCAGGCAAAGTCCGAGTTTTTGGATCCCAATGGGGAAACATTTTCCCATAACTATAGGGTGAAAAGTCGGACTGTAAATGAATTATTTAGTACTTGAAATATTAGCGTAGGCTCAAATAAGCTGTTGAATCATGAAAATGATATATTGAATATATGAAAATATACCTACATCTTTTGCTATCTTGCTTCTCATAGCCCTCACAGGCTTTCTTAACCATTGTTACCACTTCGTATCGCAGATCAGAGACTGGGTAGTACTCCCAGCCAGCCAGCACAATGGGTAAGGGCCAGTGGTAGAGATCTCGCCAACCAGCTCCAAGCCCCATCAGTGCCTGGAGATATTAATAAACACTTTAGTCAGGATTGTACCTCACCATGAGGATACGGTTCCTGAACATGCGTAACAATACTTATTATTAGTACATTCTCTTACCTGCTGATTTTTTCTTTTATTCCTCTTTTGGTCTGAGGGATAGACAGTTAGCTATATAAGCCCTACATATTCATGTATAGTTCTTTACCTTTTTATTACTTGAATTACCCGCTTTACTCCTCATCAGAAACCCTTGAGTTTACTCCCAAAGTCCTCTACTTGCTATATTTACTAGCATCTGTTGACCTCAAGCTCATTGTACCTCTTACTCCCTGCAAGTGCAGACAGAGATGGGTATTGTTTTTGTTATAGTTTATTGTTGCCTCACACACCTGTCCCAAATGCAAAAGGCCCGTTTCTGAGCTTTCAGAATCTACTCCTGGAGAGCCACGTATGCAGAACTGGACAGAAAAAATCATTCAGAATACTAGAGCTAATACAAAGTCCTTCAATTAATTTCAAGAGAGATGCAAGGATAACAATGTCTCCGGTGGTGTTTATGAGCTATTCTGGCTCAACTTCCCTCATTGCAACATCCATTTATCTGTTTCCCCCGATATTCTCCATCAAATATACCAAGGAGTAAGCAAATGGTGAACTGGTGCAAGGATCTCATGGATCCTAAAGAGCTTGACCAGCAGCGCATTTCCTCCCTTCCTGCTTGCTATGGTGTTCGTCATTTCAAAAATGGAATTTATGCATTAGGCCAGATTGGTGGAAAGGAAAGAAAGGATATGGCCCGCATATTGCTAGGATGTCTGATTGGAAAGATTCCAAGGAGCGCTATACTTGCATACTGATCCCTCTTGGACTTCATCCAGATAGCACAGTATTCCAGTCATGAAAACACCACTCTGGGCTACCTTTCAGATGCTTTGGACACTTTCCACAAATATAAAAATATATTGGTACAGCTTAATATAAGAGAACACTTAAGCATTCCAAAATTCCACTCTCTCCTCCATTATCACCAGTTTATTACATGGTTTGGAACCACCAACAATTACAACGCCGACATGAAGCGCTTCCATATTGACTTTGCAAAAGAGGGTTGGAGGGCTTCTAATAAAATGGTGACATGGCTTCTGCATTGTGAAAAGGTAGTTGCTTTCCAGAGCTATCTGAAAATGACCATGGAATCAGCACTCAAAGTCTTCCTTAACAGTAAACTAACTCACCCAAATACACATTGCGAAACTGTGAGGAATTAATTTTTCTCATCGCATTCCCATCATGTTGTGATTATCAAGTCCATTCCCCATCACTACTTTGGAGGGATATTGATCAGTGATGTGGGCTACAAATCAGCGCCTTCTCATGGGCTTATTGATATAGCCAATTGTACATCTCTTACCAAGACTCTCTCTCACATGATTAGTAAATATGATAGATCAGACCACTTTCCTTTTTTATTATTATTGGTTAGTTGTTTGGTCAGACCACTTTTTTACTCTTTCCCTTTTTGGTCTGAACCTTGCTGTTCACTATATAAGGAAGTACATACTCAATGTATTATTCCTTAGTTCAATATTAGTTTGGATTTGCGCCTATACTGATACTTTTTAACTCTCATACCCTGATTCACCGCCTTTCATCAAGGACTTGACCAGGCATTGAGTTTTTTTATATAGCTTCATATTCATTGCCTGACACTCATAACCTGTTGAGTCAAGCAAACTGTAAGAGAAAATGTCTCAGTCTGATTATTAGAAGACTGAGATTGTCGAGAAAAAGAAAGTCTGAGTTTTGTGTAAGTGTGGGAATGTCCAATGATTATGTAATGTGCAAAAGAGCGGTTTTTAGAGGAATAGAGGAAAGAGAATAGAGAAAACATATGAGAAGCATAAATGAATGAGTAGGTAAAGAATATCTCAACAATGACATATGCACAGACAATCTTACACTATGTGGTATGGCCTAGGCAATGGTTTAGGATTTTCTTTAGTATTACATATATCTTACAATATTACTGTAAATATTTCAGCATGATTACAGACAACAAACAAGAAGACAGCAAGTGGCTGGCCTTGAACATATTTCAGATAAATTGCCATTGTGCCTTTCCTATGTATGTACATTTCATATAGTGTAAGTAATGAAGTTTGTTGTCACTGTAGGTCATAAATCTACAAGTTCACAATATATTATACTTTAGTGCGAACATTATGAGTGCACATATGATACTGCATCAGCAAATGAAGGAGAGTGTGGGATGACCATTTACATTTTGCATGTGACCTAAAAATTTACCAGGTTTTATATACCAAGATAATCGATTATGTACCTATTGTAATCATTGTTATTGTTATAACTGACTACAAATCTTGTTCATCTTGATAGAATTGTTATACTGCCAATACAAACCAGGTACCACAGTGAAATATATATTTTCATGATGCACCATTCAAGTAGAATCAAACAGCATCTTCATATTTGCTGGCCAACTCCATCAGTTATTTTGACACAGTGTAAGGCACTGTAAATCAATGACATTTTGGTTATTACAACAGATGTTGATGGATTTCAAGCCATGTGACAGATTCATTATATTGACATTGTAATATGTATATAAAGTAACTACAGGCCAATGTATCAACAATTTCTTTACATACCCCATTTCAGCCATTGCTGTCAGCGGCAGTTACTAATTTGAGAAAATATTGTAAACTCACTGATTGCCTATGATCACAAAGATTACATACAGGCCAAGATTGTAGTAAGTGCACGGCAGCTGACAGGACTAGTAGCCACTCAAATTGAACCCGCTGATTGATTTTACACTCAGGATAAAAAGTACAGCTTTTATTTAAATACTATCCTCCAGGCAGTCCGATGTGCTTTGCACATTTGACTTGCAGCCCAAGCCCTTTGGTTCCAAACTCCTCCTCACCATTTTACTTGATGAATGTCAATCATGTTCACAACTTATCACAATCTCACCACGGCGACGCAGATATGGATCCTAATGACTCGGACCATGAAAACTTTGCAGCACAAGCAAGAGCTAGGTGTTAAATTGCTGCATTAGAAGAAGATATTAAAAGGCTGAGGTCCAAAGCTAAGAAACAAACCTCGCAGGTGAGTGGTATCATTATATCTCATAGTCAGTGCTCAGCTTGTTCATCACCAGTGATGATATGTTGTATGTGAACAAAGGCCATGTCATCTGAAGGCTTATTTCTATATTCAATAGCGTTACCAAATTGATAGACAAGCATGATTGTTGTTGCAAGCAAGTTAAGTGAGAGTCTGACAGACAGTAGTGAATTGGGTGCAAGAGCGGCAGAAGAGTATGTTTTAATCTTATTGTACCATTACATTTTTAGCAGCTAACCATACCACTCAACAGGCAGGGCCATTTACACTGATTGTTCCAGGAATTAATATACTACTTGCCCTGGCTGAAGAAGAAACTTGATTCCGATTGCAAACCCCATGTATTGGATGAAATCTATAGAGAGGTAACTGATTAGTGTAGCCCCACTAAATGAACTAACCTGAATAATCTTTTCTCTTAAAGCTGCAGAAGGTTCTGATGCTGCTCAAGGCAATGATGCCGGAACCCTTAAAGGTGCTGTCATTACATGGCTCACAGCTTTATACCACCTGATCAACCCTCCACTCTATAACCATATTAAAGATGACAGAGGTTTTCTGCATGATGTTACAGGGCAATTTTTGTGTCTAGTAGAGTATGACTGGAATGACAATGTGTAAGCTCTTCCTGTGGCCAATCAATCAAGCTAATGGCACCTGGATCAAGCGTCAAGAAGAAGATTAAAGATCCTGATCCTGATCTTTTGGTTACAGGTAGTTCCTGGCCCCGGTTTCTGTATGACACAAACCATCAATACGACCTCAACAACATTTGAAAAGGGTCTTTGTTGTTCAATGTTATTACTAAAGGTATGCTCTACCATCTACCACCGTGACCTCAATTATTCTAATGTGGTCTGCCACCTGGTTCTTCTAAGGCTTTTAAAGCAATATTTACCTCCCCATCCTCAGCAAGGGATGCTGATGCATTGGACGGGCTCTCCAGAGATTCTCAGCGCCTGGATCAATCAAAGCAGTTTGGTAGGGGAGGGTCTAGTGATAAAACAACCTGAAGCCATGTTGCCTCATTGATAGGCATGAAGACTGTAAAGCCCAGAGCTCTTGCATACACTGCTGTGTCGATACACCAATCCCCACTCCATATGATGTCTTGAGCTTACTATTTTGTTCTAGCTTCACTTTGCACTCTCAAACATCAGTTCCTGGTGCGGTGTAGATGGAGACTTCCAATATGTTGAATTCTATAACAACATTGTCAACTACTTTAAGGTTGTTCCTGGCCCTGTTAACCAGAAACGAGTTGATAAACTCTTATTATGGTGGAATTGGTATGTTACTCTGGTGTATCTATCAAGCTGTGTCTCATACCATACAATTTGTGATAGTAAGGTGTTCAGGCGTGATTGCAAATTTTATTTGCCTAAGGAAACTTGTCAAGCTCTTACTGTTTCTTGATTAGCTGCACAACAAGCCGCGCAGGAGAGAATTTGCAACTGATGCTTTATTCTTGCTGGAATCTACCTGCTCATAATGTATACCTATATAATGGTTACTATGTAGTAGCTTCAAATCGTATATATTGCAAGGACTATATAATGCTTTGTTTCTGCACCATTCATACCTTTCTACATATTCTTGAGAGGAGCAATGATTTATGGATCTATTTGATATGGCAAACATGAACAATACATTTACAATGCATTTGCTTGTATGTTGTCACAACTTCTGCCCCATTTGATAATACAGACAGAAACTTATTCTGTATTTGAGTACATCACAATAACTACCCATGGCTGTAAAGTACTTAGAGGCTATTGAGAGGTCAGTCAAAATATTCCGAACACTAGCTAACCTGACCAATTTGTTATGATAACAAAAACAATAGACAGTTTATAATGTTGATGTATTCATTTGCATGGTACTGCAGTTTCTGCACCTTTTGATAAAACAGACAGGAGATTACTCTGTATTGGAGAACATTACAATACTCACTAACCACTGTAAAGCACTTGAAAGGCTAGTGTTACAACCAAGAGTTAGTTACTCTGGCGCACACAGAACACACTATAAAGAAGATGATGAGGGAGTGGTTACCCCTTGAGCTGCAGAGAGTTTGTTGGTTAACAACAGGAGGACTGGCTGAGGAGTCTCCTGGATCTATTGGGGTATATATACTTCTACAGGGTTATTTGTACATGTGTACTATACAGTTGATAGCGACAGTGGCTGATGACGTCATGGGGCCTAGCCCGCATGGCCAGCTCCACTGTGTGAGAGAGTTGTGTCCATAATAAGAAGAAAGGCAACGCAGCGCAAGAAAGGGGAAGTGCCGCATGGCATTGTGTGTGAAAGCTATAGTACAAGGTTAAAGCGGAGAAATAAAAGTAAAGGGAAAGTGCGAAAATTGTGTTATCATAACACTACACCCATTCTGGGGAGGTACGATCTAGTAACCTCGAATGGTGCCTTTCCTGTAGCCGACAACTGTTTAATATTATATGAGAACTGGGCTATCTTTAGCCACTTGGCCCAATCTGTCTGCTTGTCATTAATAAATATCCGGAGATATTGTTTCAACTCCTGGTTGAGTCTCTCCGTTTGTCCATCAGTCTGCGGATGGAACACCGTTGATAATTTAGGTTTGATACCCAGCATCCGGCATAATTCTTTCGTAAATTCGCTAGCAAATTGAGGTCCTCTATCAGAGATAACCGTTTCTGGTAACCCATGGATAGGCCATACAAAATCTTTAAATAAATCTGCTGTACCAGCAGCGGTAATGATTTTATTGGTGGGTATGAATACCACTTCTTTGGAGAAGCGATCCACTACCACCATTACTGAATCATACCCATTTGACTTGGGCAGATCCATTGTAAAGTCAACCGATATATCCTGCCAGGGACCAGCTAGTATCAGATTTGGCATAAGTTTACCGGCCGGCGGTTGGTGAGAATTCTTAGCCATGGCACATCTCAGACAGGATTTTACATATTCCTGTACGTCTTTGACCATGCCAGGCCACATATAATTTCTGGAGATCAACTCCATTGTTCGTTGCCACCCAGGGTGCCCAGCCACTGGAGTGTTGTGATGTCCATCTATTGCCTTGATCCTTGCGGACTCTGGCACATAGATTTTGTCTTTAAAATGGAAGAGCCCGTCTTCCCATAAATAGTTTTCATTGCCGTCAAGGCGCGCCTTCTCTTCTGAGGAGATGTCTTTCTTGAAGACTTCCAGAAGATTGGAATCCTGTCCAATTCTAACATTGGCAACCCTTGATTGGTCTATCAGGGTAACACCTTTGTTATCATCTTCGATGCCGTTGGCATGAACCTCTCTTCTGGACAAAGTGTCTGCTTTCCCCATAGAGCTTCCAGGCTTATGAATTAATTTATAATTAAACCTTGACAAGTATACCGCATAGCGGGCCTGTCTTCGGTTCAAGTCTCGGCCGCCATAAAATGCTCCAGATTCTCATGATCGGTCCAGATTTCAAATTGGTGCCTAGCACCTTCTAAGTAGTGCCGCCAGTGCTCTAGAGCTCTAATGATGGCCAGCATCTCTTTATTGTAGATTTGATAGTTGCGCTCTGTAGGCGACAAACTATGCAATAAATAGGCACAAGGCCTCCAAAGATCGTCAGGGCATTTAATTGATAGAACAGCCCCAGTAGCAAAATCAGAAGAGTCGGTTTCTAGCCGGAACTCTTTGTCCAATTCTGGAAATGCTAATATGGGCACCGTTGTAAACACCTGTTTAAGCTTATCAAAAGCTTCTTGTTCCTTGGCGCCCCAGTGCCAAACAATGCCCTTTTTAGTGAGACCGTTCAACGGTCTCGTGATTTTTGCGAAGTTTTCGATAAACCTTCGGTAGAAATTGCCTAAGCCAAGGAAGGCCCTAACTCCTTTGGCGCGAGTAGGTTTTGGCCAATCCAAGATAGCTTGAACTTTCTCAGGATCCATCCTGATTCCGTTCTGGCCTATGATCATACCGAGGAAGTCTACTTCCTTCACTTTAAAATTACATTTTTCGGGTTTGGCGAATAGGTCCCGTTCCTGTAAGCATCAAAGGACTTCTTGCACGATCCTGTCATGCTCAGCCTCATCGTCCGACTTTGTAAATATTAATAAATTGTCAATGTAAATGATGACACAGTTTTCTATATCCGCAAAGATCTCGTTCATCATGCTCTGGAAGGTCACCGGTGAGTTGGTCAACCCAAAGAACATGACAAGGGGTTCAAAGGATCCTCGGTGGCACGTGAACGCGGCCTTCCAAGCATCTGTTTCTTTGATTCCTACATTATTGTACCCCCATCTGAGATCCATCTTTGTCAAGATCTTGGCACCAGCCAATTTGTCTACTAGCTGACTGATCAAAGGCAGCGGATACGCATTTTTAGCCGTGTGCTCATTCACGTAACGATAGTCCATAATCATACGCTTCTTACCATCCTTTTTAGGAATGAAGAACACCGGGGACATCATAGGGCTTTTGGAAGGTCTGATGTAACCCTTCCTAAGTTGTTCGTCTATGGAACTTGATACCTCATCTCTTTCTGGAGCAGAGAGTGGTATCATGTGTCCTTTTCTCGGTTTGAAGGTGTCCTTCAAATCTATAGCATGGTCCCAAGGCTTAGCCTCTGGGAAGCGCTCTGATTTATGTTTTGAAAAGACTTTCCAGAAGTCATGGTACTCAGGAGGTACTAGCCTCTTAATCTCTTCTTCGGGTTTTACCTCATCATTGTCATTGTCAATCTTTTCTAAAGATCTGAGCTCATAAACATGACCAGCGTTTATCTTCTCAAGACGCTCATTGTGACGGACATGATTTGGTTTACCCAAGTTCACACACTCCTGAGGGCAATGTGACAATGTGACAACCCCTGTCTGCCAGCCGATCTCAGGATTGTGTTTAAATAGCCAGCTACAGCCCAAGATTAAATTAATCTTCCCTAGTTGGGTAGCTTCGGCGGTGGCTCGTTCTCTGTGTCCTTGGTATTCAACAACAAAAGAACATTTGTGCGTGATGCAGCCACCCGCGTTAAGCATACCGTCAACATTATAGACAGGAATAGATGCATCTAATTTTACAAGGGGGAGTCCAATCTGCTCTGCCCAGACCTGACCTATGAAGATTCCGTTAGCACCTGAATCAAGCAGTGCGCTGGTTGGGTGTACTCTGCCCTGGGCAAGGTTTTCCACACCAACGTCTAAACAGATCTCCTTTTGGAATAAATATGTGCAATACGTGCGCATCAACACACACCTTGGGATTTCGGGAAAGGGTGGCTCCAGAGAAGAAGTGTCAAGCGCTACATGTTTTTCTATTTTATTTTTACCAGAATCAAGCACCCTAGTGTTTGTCTCGCTGGGGCCACGCTCCAAGGGAGATGCTGGTGCAGCAGTAGTATTATAAATATTACAGTCACAATGCTTCATACAAGTACATACTTCAGATAACAAATTTAGAAATCTATTTACAAATTGGGGAGCCATCCCCGTCTTTCCTTTATTGCTCGTGCAACACCCCGGAGCAGGGGCCACCTTGTTGTGGTTTACTTCATTGTTCATAGGAGCGATGTCATGCACCAAAGTTGATTGGTAGCATGGACAAGTGTCAATAACGAAGCGAATATTCAAAAAGACTCGCCTTTGCGCCACACAGGCACAGTGCCACGTGGAATAGTAATTAATATTGCCCTTTTTGAACTTGTGGCTGATCAGCACCACCTCTATTAGGCAATCCAGTCACGCTCACCTTTGCTTTTCCATCCGGTACTTTCCGCGTTTTGGCATTTCGGCAAATTTTCGCATCGCCACTGGCTACACATTGCATTGCGCCCTCGCTTTTGTCGTTTCCCTTACTCCCCTTCCTTTGCCTAGCCCCACCATGGGCCCCTTCCTCTCCTTTTTATTCTCACCCGACGGTCGTTTCTGGGTCCCCATTTTAGTTCACCTCCTCGTCACCTCCACCCTCCTCCTCCTCATCTTCTTTGCTCCCCCACCATTTCTGATGTCACCACTTCCTATCCGCTTCCGTCGCCGATCCGTTGACTACCACGTGCCACTGCTGATATCAGCAAAGCCCCGGCGGCCGGTCCAAATAGGGCAACAGGTCCATCTTCATGACGTCGATCTGCCATCATATACTATCAAAACATCGGTCGCTCGTCTTGCCTGGTTGGAGCGTGGGTGGGTAATTTTTGAGCTGGAGAAGGTTCATCCCCTTGCGTCGCCCATGTTCATCGCTGTCCCATTCACTTGGGTACACTTATCATTTGTCCATCGTCTTCGCTACAGCTACACCTACCACACGCTGCCTGGGACTCACTTGTTCCAAATTGGAACTACTCCTCTCCCTCCCTCGTTTGATCAGGTGGTCCAACACAACCAGTCCATTGGTAAGGCCATGGAACTGTCAGATTTGGACTAGGTGGTGGACCGGTGGCTCCAGTTTCTTTTTTTTCAGCAGAACATTCATTTACAGTGCAACTATTTTTGATTTTTGAATCATTTTTATGGACACATATTTTTTTAGAATGCCTGACTGACAATAAAGGAACTGTGTTGATACTGATAGTGTTTTGCCTTGCCCTTTTTTACTGCATCTTCCCATGACATCATGATCTTCCTGCTCTCTTTTTGCTATTGGACTTTACTTTATGGCTGTACAAACCTGTGACATTACTCACAGCATTTATTGTTCTATCCCTTTCTTTTCTTTTTTTTTGACAATCTTATCCTGTACTACCTACGCAGGATTTGTCAGCGTACATTCCTTCCTTCATATTCTTTCTCATTCTTTTTGCACAGCTATACTGTGCATAGCCTACTTCTCTTTTACTATATAAACCCCTGTATTTTACCTTGTAAAAAAACAACAAGAACTCCAATCGAGACTTCTTCCCTAATCTCAAGTTCACTACTCTGCTACTTGTGATCCAGTGTGGTCACAACACTTCCCACTGCTACTACTGTTAACTGCGGTCATTGTCACTTCCCACTTTTGAAGTCATTGTTATCCCTTTCGATTAGAGTCCTTCTGAGCACTATAGTTTGTGCGTCAGGAGCCTGCTATCACTGGGAACCTTGTCATATTGTCGTTCTCAAACCTACCTTCTGCTACGATTAGCAAGGTAGTGCTCGTCTATACTCGTCACCAAGCCCCTATCCTTCTATAAATTCAACTATCCCTCCTCCTCAAAACCCACACTCATACACCTCTGGGTTTTACTTTGAAGGATCTTTATACGTACCACCCCACGAACAACCAGACCACTCCACTGTTCTAGGAGGCAAAGCCCATAAACAAGTTCCGTGGAATCTGGGAGGATTGTGTGTTAGTTTGTTTTGTGTGTGGTTTTCTAACAACAGTTCTCATCATCGACAGCGAAGGCACCCAAGTGACCTAAGCTCCGAACTCTTTTCCCTGAGCCTTCATTTCAGCAGCTTGCTGATCATAAAAGAAGGCCCGGATTTCGTCGTACGAACGACCGGCCAGAGTTTGGAGCCGATCGTCCGGTTTCTCAGACTTTAATTGGCGCGCCTGGCACCCTTGGTTATTTTTTTGTTGAGCGGCCTGCGCTCCTTTTCTGCAGTCTTGGGACATGTGTCCCTCTTGGCTGCAATTATAGCAGTTCCCCTGGAATCTGCGCATCTGTCCTCCTTGGACCGTGCCAATATCCATAGGGGCTCCCTGCCCTGGTTGTAGCCCGAACGGCTTGAACCCGTGAGAATGGTTTTGATGGTTTGATGACCCAGGGCGCCTCTGGGATGTATTGTTTTTGGTGGTGGACCCGCCACCTTGGTGCATTTGGTAAAGCTCCATGGCTCTACCAACTCGTCATACTTCCTCAGCCGCCAGGGCCAGGTTTTCATTTCTTGTATCCTGCAAGTAGATCTGTTCTGCAATGCAAGGGTTCACATTGCGCTCCAGCAGTTCTACTGCATGTTCATTGCCAAGCCCTCCTTGGATGGAGAGGGCCAGAAACCGGGTAACATAGTCATCCGTCCTCATATTTCCTTGTTTGAAGGAACGGATTTGCTGATGCGCCCAGTCACGCTCAGCTTGTGGTTTGAAATATTTTTCGATCTCTTTCTTGAGATCGCCCCAGGTCGGCCACACTCCCGCGGTGTAGCACTCCTGTAGTCTAACTTGGGCGCATCGACCTGCCACAGGTCCTTTTAGTCGAGATAGCACCGCAGTGGCCACCTAAAAATCGTCGGCAAATGAGTCCCAATTTGCCTTAACCCAAATCTGGAGTTTGATCCACCACTTGGCGAATCGCGCTCTGTCTCCCTCGAAGGCACCAGGGTCAGCAACAACTTCGACTTTCTTGTTGAATTTCTTCTCAACCGAGGGGGTTGCCGCAGGGGGATTTGCCTGCAGCTCGGCGAGTTGATTGGTCAATGCCAAGATCTGCTGCCACATGTTATGCAGCAGAGCGTTGACATCTTGTTGCGACGACATGTCGACTTGTTCTCTTTGTAAAGTAATAAAAAAAATGTAACTGGGGGTCCCCGCTTGTTATCTGCGGATCAACCTCTTCCCAGCTGAGTATCGGATCTCAATCTCCGACTACCCACACTATAGTATTTGAAAGTTTATATAAAAGTTATTCATAATAAACCCTGGTCCGAACGGTTGTCAGGGGGTGGTCCGCTTGTTAAGCTGTCAACCCTTCTCCAGACTGGCGGAGGCAAGTGCCCGGCCTGGTCAGAGGTATTTGAAGAAGAAGTTTTGTATTCTAAAATCTAATCAACAGAGGTTCCACATCAACTGCTGAGCTATAGTACTCCCCTTAATGCTGGGGGCCGCGTATCAAAGGTTTTGGTTCTTCTCCCAAAGCACTACAAGGCCGTCGCGAAGAGCGCACCTATCTGCTACGCGGGATATTCCTAACCAATAACCAAATCTCCTTCACCTTGGAGTCCGGGTGCCCAGTGGGACTTTTTTTTTTTTGCACAATGTGTGAGAGAGTAGAAAGAGCGAGTCCTAATGTTACAACCAAGAGTTAGTTACTCTGGCGCACACAAGAACACACTATAAAGAAGACGTTGAGGGAGTAGTTACCCCTTAGGCTGCAGAGAGTTTGTTGGTTAACAACAGGAGGACTGGCTGAGGAGTCTCCTGGATCTATTGGGGTATATATACTAATACAGAGTGTTTGTACTTATGTACTGTACAGTTGATAAAGTCAGTGGCTGATGATGTCATGGGGCCTAGCCCGCATGACTAGCTCCACTGTGTGAGAGAGTTGTATCTAAAATGAGAAGAAGGCAATGCGGCGCGAGAAAGGGAGTTTGAACAAAAAGGGGAAGTGCCGCGTGGCACCATGTGTGAAAGCTAAAGTGTACAAGGTTAAAGCAGAGAATGAAAAAGAAGGAAAGGTCCGAAAATTGTGTTATCGTAACAGCTAGGGAGAAATTGGCCAAAGTTCTCTAACATCAATTAACTTGGGAACATCTTACAATGTTCAATATGATGATGCAAGATTTAGTTATCACTGTAGGGAGGGGCAACAGTGTCCTTTCATTGCGACATTTTGAGCATCTGACATGAGCATGCAAAGACATACATAAGTCAAAAGTAAGATTTTCTACTTTGTACAATAACCCAGTAACTCCAGGATGCTGGATATGCACAAGTTGGCAACGAGAAATTGCAAGACAACACAAAATACTGTGTATAGGTTAGTCATTAGGAACAGACATTTCCACTATAACGCCATACATGTTTTGCGACTACTTCTAGGTCTAGCTGAACAAAGCCATGATTACTGGAGTTTTATAGATGCCCCAAATATGGTCAGGTTTTGGAGTTGCTGATAATGATGACTCGGATGTGGATAGACTGAGGCATGTACCAAATACAGCATGTAAACAGCAATGTATTGCAATATTAGTTGTGACTACAAAACCACACTGTTTTCTATGTTTCATTTGAAGTTGCAGATTGCCACAATTATGCCAGAGATTGGTGCAGCATGTTTCCACTGAAATCGTTTGGGTTTGATCTAGATAAGATAAGAGCTATACTAATGATTAGCTAGGTATTTGAAGGGGGGGAAAATAAGGGTCTCACCTCAGAACTCGTAGATGAGTCTGAGGTGCTACGTGGCAACCAGGCCAACTTATAAGTAAGACGGAACCAAAATTTTTACTGATGGGATATATTGGTGCACAGACCATCTTAACTTATACTCCTTCCTTTCTAGGCGCTTCATGACTGCTTGCCCTCACACCTTGATCCTCTACGTCTAACATCCACTATATTGTATTATGAAGCCTTACAGTCCAAGGTACAATTATTATTGGCATGTTACTCATTATAAGCCTTATAAGGTCATTGTATGACATTATGGAAAATTCCTCCATCTCCTGATGTGAAATCATGAGGAGGCTTGAGAAACCAACCTCTATGATGTATTGCATATATTCAAATACAAACACCATTATCATTATTTCATTTATTATAGACATTACACTCAATACATTTATCAGATATTTACATGGAAGATTTTTCTGTAACACATGATGACAGTTCTCAGTTCTGAACCATTTATCTGAACCAGAATTTACCATCCCTAATGAGGTGTGACAAAATCTCAAAGTAAGTAAAGAATCTGACTTCAGCATTGGCATAAACCAGTTTAACAATACTTGGCAGTGAACAATCTGAGTCATTTGCATAGTGTTTGCTGAATCCACTAGTCAAACACTGTGCCTTATTGTGAATATAAAGGATCTAATACTCTCTTCCTGTATGTCACCCTCACAGGCCACTACTTCCTTCAGGTTCCTCCCTCTCACCTAGGGTGGCAGATTGAAACCTGACAGTACTCAGTGCAGCCAACATGCTGAGACTAGTATCAATGTTATGCACATGTGCATCACTTTTACGAAGATTGAATAAGATACGTGATGCCAGCACACTGTGTACTACAATTTGTAATCTGAGTTCAAATGGAGAGTAAGTAGAAACTTAGAACATCATGATCTCACTTACGAGTCAAGCAGTAATGAGTACCCAAACTATGTACGTAGTCAGTACAGCTCCCTGCAAAATCTGACATGAATCTCACTGGAAAATTAACAAGCCCAATAACATTTGCAAATGACGTAGATGCTGTACAACAATTTTTGATGTCCAAAGTGAATGTGACATCACCAAAGCTATCACATCTCCAGTATGCGACGAATACTTCCAGGATGAAGAATGATAAATAGCGATGACTATCAGTCGTGATTTTGAAATCTACCAAGGAAAAACATAAATTTGTCAACCTATCGAAGAAAACAATGACAAAGGGGTTAAATCTGAGCCAAGCCGATATATGGGCCAGAGCGTGGTGGACTGGTCTGAACGTTAGGCATAGATGGCCGAATATTGGGCTGTGAGTCGGAACTGTTGCTGTATGTGACTGAGTTATGTGAATGAGTGGGGTACGTATTAGGATCATCCGTGTTCTGGATACAAGGGCTCAATCTGATGAAGCTGATTATAGCAAACAATGACACGTACGAAGAGTCTCGGTCGCTTATAATTGTTCTGCGCCGTGCCTTCGTAAATGCGTGGAGATATAGGCTGCCCCATCGATGAATAATCTATTGACGATTTCCCACATGGGCCGCGACTGGATTGTGCTTTTGCGCGACGGCGCATGAGATACACGGCAACTGCAGCTATGATTCCTATACCAGCTACACCACCAACACCACCTGCGATATCACCCGTCTCTGAGTGTGAGGAACTGGGAGCGTTGGTTGGGCCAGATGCCATCGATAAGGCAGATGCCGTCGATGAACCAGATGCCGTCGATGAACCAGAAGCCGTCGATGAACCAGAAGCCGTCGATGAACCAGAAGCCGTCGATGTGCCAGAAGCCGTCGATGAACCAGAAGCCGTCGATGTGCCAGATGCCGTCGATGAGCCCGATGCCGCCGATGCGCCAAGAGTGCCAGTCGTTGTGGACATCAATGGGTTAGAAGCATGAGTGGCAGCGGATGTCGCACTAGAGGACATTGTTGTAGGTCGTACTACAGTTGCCGATGATGCAGGGGCGACTGAAATGCACGTTATAAACTTTTAGCACACATAAATGTTAGGCCACTAACATAAATTTAACTGCGCTGCAGTAGCGTTGAAAGAGCCGCCCCCCTTTCCAAAGCAAAATCACTATTTGAAGGTTTTCATTAGAGGGAATAAAAGCTTACAACAGCGTTAATATCAAGATATGCCCATCCAGGAACGACAGTTTGCTGGGGTATGCGGTCTGGAAATCTAAGAGGACCATTAGTAAACTACTTACCCTCTGATGATTCTAGAATGATTCACTCTTGGTAGTAAGCCGTACTACAGTTTTCATTCCAGGTAGTCCAGCTAAGATGTTTATCAGTTTGGAATCATGGAATTCGCGAGTATCACTCACGGTATCCATGTTCGGTCCTGACAGCCTGCGCAAGCACTAAATAGCGAGTAAACAACAGAGTTGCACAGGCAGCTTTCAGGCGCCCCGTTGAATGAAACACCATAGTGTGTTCCGGGTGCTAAAGGGGTTACAGTATATACTATGATATTTGGTGCATATCAACTGAGTCAAGGTAGGAAATCAATCAGTGGTCTGACACAAACCTCCGGAGCACACTATCACCAAGACGCGACTTCGCAGGGGGTTTGACCCAATCCATTTTTTGCCTGTGGTAACATGAACAGATTTTGAAACTTGCATTCGTACACTTGCTTGGCAAAGATAGGTTGACATACCCAAAGCAGATCCACGCAAGTCACGTTTGAATTTTGAGCAATGATCCTTGGAAGGCCTAATAGCGTCGTTAAAACTACGAGCCAGGTCCCCAAAGATCTCTGATACATGGTGGGTGGTCTCAAAAGTGATTTTCTGAGCAGAATGTCGAGGAACGCTGAACGAAAGCCTGCTTTTTAACTCCATTCATAGCTCAACGCAAAAGTTGTTGTTTCGCAGATGGCCAGAAGTTGGTGGTATGAGAATCTACCAAAGATGTATCAATCAAGGGACCTGATAATATCATAACCATCGTCATAGCACAGCTTTGGGAAGGAGATGAAATGTGTTAAGTTCTCTTTTCACAATTGTGATGAAAGGGATACCTTTTGAATCGAGAAGGTAAATTATTATCCATTGTTCATCTTCGAAGAAGTTGATCGGGGACGTTGGGCGCCGGGCCTTTACGATAATGCAGTTTTGTTCAAGTTTACACACTTCATGCTAGAGTTATACCTCCCTGTGCACCTGATGGTATATCAGTTTCCGGGCATTATCAACTTACATAGAAGATATCATACCTGCTCCCCGATACTCGTCGGCAAGATAGGGAGGTCAGAAGTAGGATTCGAAGCGTTAGTACGATACTTAACACTGGTCGGGACACTCGTATGTAGGCGTGCCCATCACCGAAGCTATTTTCAACGAATTCAAAAAAATATCTGTCGCAAAGGGGTTTCATAGGTTGTACCGAGGTTGATGCTGATGCTGCAAATCTGCGGACTGGATTCGCCGGAATCGCTGCAACATGGGGGTGCTAAGTTGAAACAAGTGATGAGCTAATAAAGACTTGTTTTCAGACATTTAGTTCCAGATAAGAAAGCCATACTGTGGACCAAGATAATAGTGACTGAAACTTCTGATGCTACACAAGGATCAAACTTAAGAAGCGCCGGTATATGATCCATGCGGTGGGAAAATCACATCAGTAACCATACAGTTGGCTAGAATACAGGCTGTGGATCAGAATCATCGATTATATAGGACGTCGAAGGATTACGTGAAACAGGGAATGTGTTAGGGTCATCCGGATTCTAGAAAGAACACTAAACTTTAGCATCCGGACTGATATACTACACATAGATACCCAAATAGAGGGTACCTTAAGAGGCTCGATGGTGGTTGTCCTGCGATATGCCACTGAAACGATGTTGAGTATAGCCAGCCTGACAGGTAGAGAGTCAAGGGATGATTTTTCATGTAGATCACTGTCGCTATGACATCTCGAACACCGGCGCACAAACAACTCCTGTAGCTAAAATTACCGGGCCAATTACGCCGCCGACTACAGCGCCAACAATAGCGCCGATCTTCGAATGTGAGGAACTGGGAATGCTAGTCCGTGTGGGCATCATGCACGAGGTCGAGGGATTAGGGATTAGGAGTGCGAGTTGATATGGACGTCGCATTAGAGGTCGAGAATACTGCACTAGCTATCATGGATGCCATATAATAAGGGGCCAACTGAAATGGAGACTGATGAGCATATAGCACAAGCTATAAGATGTGAGACCACCGACACAAATCTTACTGTGTTGCAGTAGCATCGACATCAAAAGAGCCACCCTTGCAAAAGTCAGCAGATCAAGCTTATGATTCAGAGAGTTAAGACTATTCACAGCAGCATTTGCATCGAGAAACGCCCATGCAGGGACAGTAGTTACTTTGGGTATCGGCATCACGAAAACGGTTGAACTCTGGTACTTCCTGGTGGCGATTGGCAAACATCACCATACAGATACCCATATGAGATAGGGTTGAGAATGAGTCGGCAGAACTTGGCAGGCTCAGCGGCAGGTTGCTTGGTACCGCCCAAGCGTGTATTTTTTGGAGATATGGTATGGACTGGTATGGACTAATATGTATGTATGGGAGTAGCCAGGTTGTCTGGTATGAGAACATTGAATAATATGGCTTGGATGGGGCTCGAGACTGAGTCTGCCATTGAGTCGACGATGTAGTACGTGACTCGGACATGAAGCAAAGCTAAAATCACATATATCGTTTATTAACGGTAAAAAGACGTCAATACATACTCCCTCTCATCTTACAGCCGCATCAAACAATGTCTGACGGAGCAGCTATGGCTTAGGTGAAGATATCCACTCTGGGCACGAAGACTGGGTCGAATTTTCTGACGAAGCACGCAACTTCATGCAAATATTGATGACCATTGATGCATTGATTGTCAAATGGCTCGAATTGCGAAGAGACGTCAGCAATATCACCACCATCACCACTCATCTGTGCGCTACAAGGATGACACCTCCAATCCACTACTACTCACCAGTGATCCAGTGCATATGGCTGTGTGACAGAGAAGGAGTTTTCGGATGGGTGAGAGAAACTGTTCATATTCACATAGTTCGTTGATTCATAATCTAATAATGAGGTGACAAAACCGGATAAACCCGGTCTCTGCCAAAGCAGCCATTGTTCTCCATGGAGCATAGCCACCACCCCATGGAGTAACCATTGTTCTCCTAGGAGCACAATTGTACTCCTAGGAGTCATTATACTGTAGCGATTAGCACCTCCGACTATAAGTAGTAAGGGGTTTAGTATAGGAATACCTCAGTCGTTTCTATAGCCTCTCGGGCGGCGGCTGAGGTATGTTACATTACATTTATTAGAGATCACCTTAAACTAACATCAATTGTAGTTTCACATAGGTAAATAATAAAGTCGTTTCTATAGCCTCTCGGGCAGCGGCTGAGTTTCACTTAGTTTTATTACATGGTTCAGCACAAGTTTCATTGGAGGGAAAAAATCGCGAAGAAGTTTGTCCATCTGCAAAGCAAGGAAGTAAATGACATCCCCGGACAACAAGGGATGGGTCAAGGAACCCAAATGCCCCTTCATTATCACTTGAAATATATTTGAGTTTTGGGAGACGAGCTGCTTTGAAGTTGGTATCATGTCCTTTTACAATTTCAAACCAGTGAACCCATAAAACCTGAATTTGCTGAACAGATAAATTTGTCGACAATAGACCTGTGTGAAGAAGCTGAAGGTGGAATATGCCTAGCACATGGGCATACCAGAAAGGATGACTTCTTGATGCGGTACTGCAAGATAATACCATTACATTACCACCCATTCGCGAATTGATAATGTCCTGGCCACGGCGAACATCATAGGCTGTGTAGTTGACGTGGAGAATACTGGATGGATACAGTTTGTTCTCGAGAATCTTGATTGTGCAACTGTCGGCCTCATTAAAATGATAGCTATCAGGGCTAAACTGTAGGCTGAGTAGTCGATTTAGTAAATGATCCTTTAGCTTTGGTAAGGGATTCTGCGTGATATTACTCAAAGCCTGTTTACTGGAGTAAAATATATGGACTGTTATGATAACACAATTTTTGGACCTTTCCTTTCATTTTCAATCTCCGCCTTAACCTTGTACTTTAGCTTTCACACAGGGTGCCACGCGGCACTTCCCCTTTTGTTCAAACTCCTCTTTCTCGCGCCACATTGCCTTTCTTCTTATTTTTAGATACAACTCTCTCACGCAGTGGAGCTGGTCATGCGGTATAGACCCCATGACATCATCAGCCACTGTCTTTATCAACTGTACAGTACATAAGTACAAACACTTGACAAATTATGACATTTGTTTATAGTATGAGAAAACATGCATTGGCCAGGGCTTGAACCTGGGACTCCAGCTTTCATGGTCTGGTGCTTTACCAACTAAGCTACCAAGGCGTACTTGGAAAGCATACTGATTGGTTGCATGCCCAGAAGGTCCAGAATCACTGTACACGGGTGCGGATCCCATTGTGTTGTGATAACACTCTGTATTAGTATATATACCCCAATAGATCCAGGAGACTCCTCAGCAAGTCCTCCTGTTGTTAACCAACAAACTCTCTGCAGCCTAAGGGGTAACCACTCCCCATTCACTACCTTTATAGTGTGTCCCTATGTGCGCCAGAGTAACTAACTCTTGGTTTTTACATGGACTTACCACAAATGCAGGATCATCACTAGGGAATAAATGGGACCAGGAGAAGATATTGAGAGAAATAGTTCTTGACTTTGCAATGTGGTGATGCATTTCTGGTAAGATCTTGTTATAAGAGACTGTATCATTTTCACAGTGTTCAGCCTGATGGGGGTGACTTCTGATAATATCAGGATTTTGAGCGTGGTTATTGTGGAAGTGAGTTGTATTACGCTCATGTTGCATCATCTGTGCAATAGGATTTTTCTTGTTTGTGCGTTTGTAGGTACATTTTACGTTTTGGTGGGCCAACTCTCCCTGCCAGTGTGTAAGAAAAGTGTTTAAATATCATCACCAACAAAGGCTAAAGACTGAAAGTACTTACAATTTGTGTAGTATAGGAATCTGTTGTGCCAAAGAGCTGAATTGTCCTAAAGTAGTCACCTAAAGCATGGATTATATATGTAGACAGGTTGAACCTCTTTATGCGCAATGTCTGTGGTTCATTTGAGCGCTCAGCACCACCACCACTCCACTGGCGTGAGATTGATTCAAGGCACCATCATGCTTTGCCCGATGCATATGTGCAGACACTTCTTGTGGTAGTTCTTTTGTTTGGAAGGCTGCAGCAGGTATGTCCTGAAATCTTTGTAGCTTTTTCCCTACATTGATGGTGGAATTGTGTAGTTCTTCTAATGTTGACTCCATGTGCATCCGGAGTTTGGCTAATGCATGCCAGTCAGCAAGATGAAACAATAGTATTGTTATGTTCCGACTATAGGGTGGTGGTAAGAGTCCTTTGAAGACTGGAATAGTGCACTGTATTATGGATGTGTAATCACCTCTCTGTAAATCTATGGCAAATATAGGTGGTACATACCTGTAGTGACAAAACCGGATAAACCCGGTCTCTGCCAAAGCAGCCATTGTTCTCCATGGAGCATAGCCACCACTCCATGAGGTCACCATTGTTCTCCTAGGAGCACAATTGTACTCCTAGGAGTCATTATACTGTAGCAAGTAGCACCTCCGACTATAAGTAGTAGGGGGCTTAGTATAGAAATGTAAGGACCATTTTATTATTTTCTTATCTTCGCTATGTCTTGGTTCTTGAACGCTTTTCCCGTTACACCTCTGGCTCTAGGGCTAGAGGTATCATTTGCCATTTTACTTCTCATAGCCCTCACAGGCTTTCTTAACCATCGCTACCATTTTATATCACAGATCAGAGACTGGGTATCGCTCCCAGCCAGCCAGCACACTGGGTAGGGACTGGTAGTAGGCATCTCGCCAACCAGCTCCAAGCCCCAGTAAAGCCTGGATACACTAATAAACGCCTTGATCAGGATCGTACCTTATCATGAGGATACGATTCCTGAACACGCGTAACAAACCTCTATTATTAGTACAAATCTCTCACCGCTGATTAATCAAGTTAAAAGTTGTACAATAGTTGTTCTCCCTTTTTCTTATTGGCCAATTGATTCCTCAGACCACTTTTTGTATATTCTCCTTTCGGTCTGAGGAACGAACAGTTCACTATATAAAGCCTTACCTATTCATGTATGGCTCCTTAGTTTTCTATTACTGAATTTACCCGCTTTACTCCTCAATGAAAACCTTCGAAGCTTACCTCTCAAAGTCCTCTACTCGCTATATTTACTAGCGTCTGTTGACCTCAAGCTCATCGGACCCCTTACTCCCTGCAAGTGCAGAAGGAGACAGGTTTTGTTTTTGTTATAGTTTATCGTTGCCTCACAAGAAATACCTCAGTCATTTCTATAGCCTCTTGGGCAGCGGCTAAGGTGTGTTACATTACATTTATTAGAGATCACCTTAAACTAACATCAATTGTAGTTTCACATAGGTAAATAATAAAGTCATTTCTATAGCCTCTTGGGCAGCGGCTGAGTTTCACATAGTTTTATTAGGTTATGAGCCCTGGTGCGCAAAAGCTACGCAGGAAATAATTCTTATTTGAAACGGCAACCTCGGAACCATGACCACAGCACGCGATACATCCACATGTCCAGTTCTCACTGGACCCAACAATTTTCAGATATGGAAACTCCGGATCATCTCAAAGCTACGTCAGGAAAAAGTTCTCCGGGTTGTTACTGGAGAGGAGCTTAAGCCCTCACCAGGAAAACCTACCTCCTAGGAGAATCCTGAGATCACCTGGATACTTAAGGATGAGAAGGCACATGGAATCATCCAGGACCACATCTCTGATGCCCTCCTAATGAGGACTGGAGACCTCACCAGCTCCAAGGAGTTATTTGATAAACTTGTCTCACTCCATCAAACGTCCAACATTGCCTTGGCCTTCTATTCATTCCAGCAACTCACCAAATTGTCCTGGGATGGGACATCACTTATCCAGGACCACATTGCAAAAATCCGGACAATTGATTCACACCTCTCCGGAATGAAACTAGGAGTTGATACCAAACTCATGGCTTTTGCTCTTCTCCAATCTCTCCCATGCACTCCTGAATGGCAAATATTTCAGTCATCAGTAATCAACACGGTTGAAGAAAATAAACTTACCTTTGATGCAGTTGAGATCCGGATCACTGCAGAAGTTGCACGACAGTCAGGGAAGGCCCCTGGAGGTTCCAAAACAGCACTCAAATCCGAGGAGAAATGGTGTAACTTCCACAAAGCCAAATCACACAACACCTTGGAGTGTCAAACACTTCAGTCAGCTGGAAAAGGTCAAAGGAAGAAGGGAAAGGAAAGACACAAGGATAAAGGAAAAGAGAAGGAAAAGGCAAATACAGCGGAGCAATCATCTGGATCTGACTCCGAGGAGGAACAGAGTCATATTGCATTGGAACATGTACATATTTCCAAGCCCCTTGCTAAACGCATTCAAGCTTACCTTGTGTTGGAACCCGATAAGTCCAAAACAACAATTATTATTGACTCCGGAGCAACATCCCACATGGTCCCTCACCGCTCCTGGTTTGAGCCAGGAACATACCATGTTTTGCATCCTCCGAGGACAATCAGTTTTGGGGATGAATCCTCTGTAAATGCCATTGGCATTGGAACAGTAATCCTACAAGCAACTGTTGGCAAAAAGGACTACAATATTGCACTGTCAAATGCCTTACTTGTGCCAAACTTCACTTTAGCACTTGTCTCTGTCCACAAATTGTCCAAAACGGGGTTATCAACACTTTTTCCAGCAGGGTCAAATGCTTGTGAAGTTCGGAAATTGGAGGAACTTATCCTCACTGCGTTACACAAGCGAGGACTTTATTACATCCAAGCAAAACCTGAAATCAACCCAGAGTCAGCTTTTGCAGCAGTAGATGTAAATTTATTGCACAGGAGAATGAGACACATCGGAATGGACCGCTTGCAATGAATGGTTACAAAAAGACAGCTCCAGGATATAGACACCCTTACCGGAACCCCGGAGTTTTGTGAACCTTGTGCTTTAGGAAAGATGAAGAAATTACCTTTCAAGTTCACTGGAGGAAACCGAGCCAAGCACCCCATACAAATTGTGCACACAGATGTTGGAGGACCAATCAAACCAACTTCCAGGGAGGGTTTCCGGTACTGGATTATAATTGTAGATGATTTCTCCAAATTTCCATGGATATATTTCCTAAAACATAAAAGTGAAGCACTGGAACGATACAAGCAATGGAAAGAAGATGTTTAAACATTCTTCCGGACTTATTTGGGAGAAGAAAACTTCACTCCACTATACACAGAATTTCTCCGGATTGATGGGGGAGGAGAATATACTGGCAATGCATTCAAAAATCAACTCTGAGGAGATGGTGTCATTCAAGAAACTACAGCTGCGGATACTCCGGAACAAAATGGCATTGCAGAACTCATGAATCAGACATTGGCTACATTAGCAACCACTATGCTCCATGATTCCAAGCTCCCAAAGTCATTTTGGGTAGATGCCATGCAAACAGCTGCATATATCACAGCACGCAGCCCAGCATCAGGACTCCATGGAAAGACCCCATATGAAATACTGTTTAAAAGGAGAGTTGATCAAACTTTGTTTCGCCCTTTTGGATGCCAAGCATATGCCTTGATTCCGAAAGACAAAAGGCAAGGGAAGTTTTACTCCAAGGGGCGCAAAGCCATAATGATTGGCTACACACATGGAAAGCAAGCCTACAAACTCCTAGACACTGAAAAACAGACTGTGTTTTCCAGTCGGCATGTCATATTCAATGAATCCGGAAAGGTACAAAAGGATGACACTGCTCCCTGGAACACAGACACTAGCACAGATCAGTGGGAGGGACTCATTCCAGAGAATGCTCACTATCCAGACCAAAAAACATTGGAGGAGGATGATCCTGACCCTCGGATCCAAGATCCAAATGAATTGCAAATGGAACCACATCTCCAAGGAGATGTTCCAAGAGCAGTGGGGCAATACCTCCGTGGAGACGTTCCGAGAGCAGTGGGAGCACCTGATCAGCTAAGACACCCTCCACAACAGTCTCTACAACCAAGACCTGAACACTGGCCATCTTCAGAACAGAAAGCCAAAGTAGAGTTACAGTCAGTGGGAGGACAGCCCCTCAACATACAGCCAGCTGATGTGGAAAAAGTCCGAATACAGCTAAACAGCCTGTCCATTGGATCAGCTTCTGGAAGGCATACAACACCTCCGAGGAGTGATTCAACACCTTCAGGAGTGAGTGGGGCAACAAATACACAAATGTGTTTACTCCCTGGAGTACCTGCACAAGTTCCTAATAGAGCAGTCATGCCTGCTGAAGTCCTAGGAGTACACAGAAGCAGTTGCCAGACCCATCCTGCAGACAAAAACCGAGATTATCAAAGGACTCTAGATGAGGAACAGTCTCAAAAAGAGCAGCATGACAACTCCATGGAGAAACCTAACACTCCTGAGGTTCATGAAGAAACATCTGATACAGAGGAGACATTCTTTGCTGGAATAGCAAGTACCGGTCCATCTAACACAGACCTTCCAAGGACACTAAAGGAAGCCTTATCACGTCCGGATGGAGAATTATGGAAGTTAAGCTATGGGACTATGGTTGCACTCGAGTGGGAGTGACAAAACCGGATAAACCCGGTCTCTGCTGAAGCAGCCATTGTTCTCCATGGAGCATAGCCACCACTCCATGGAGTAACCATTGTTCTCCTAGGAGCACAATTGTACTCCTAGGAGTCATTATACTGTAGCGAGTAGCACCTCCGACTATAAGTAGTAGGGGGTTTAGTATAGGAATACCTCAGTCGTTTCTATAGCCTCTCGGGCAGCAGCTGAGGTATGTTACATTACATTTATTAGAGATCACCTTAAACTAACATCTATTGTAGTTTCACTTAGTTTTATTAATTCTTTTATCATTAAGAGCTGTATTGTGCAATGTATGTCCCCCCAGTTTGTTTGCCAGACCCAAACAGCTTTTACAAGAGACTTATAGCTCAAAATGACATAGGCAACATGCTGGTTGCCATCCCCAACATTCGTGATAAAGATGGGACTTTGATTCATCCTACTGAATACCGTACTCATCTGAAGCATGGTGCAATAGTCTCGGTCAAAAAAAAAATTCACTTAATAGCTGTAATATTTTTTGAACCATGATGTTATTTGTTGTCTGACTATA